>NC_085876.1:36798103-36805603 GCF_034702125.1 Engraulis encrasicolus
GCACGCACGCACACACACACACAACACACACACACACACACACAAAATACACACACAAGCACACACACAACACACACAACACACACACACACCACACACACACACACACACACACACACCTTTGGGACATAAGAAAAGACATAACACATAAGACAACAGCATACATTTACTGTTACCAGAATGGCAATGACCAAGTCGTAATGTATCACTATAGGCTCTGTGTAATGTAATAGTAGTGTAGTACTATGGTAGTCTTTGGTAAGTAGTAAGGTATGTAATAGTATGGTATGTCTTTTCAACAACTATTACAGCATTCCACTGTGGAAGTGTGGGCATTATGAGGCTACAATAGTCTGGCTTTATGTTTTATGCTTAGTATAAGCCTGATATTTTGACTGTGTTTTGATTTCAACCCTAAGGAACTGAGGGGTAGATCAGCAGTCGTTTTTATATTTCTTAAGGACACAGCTGTTGGTGCTGTTTACTGAAACACTCTGACTTGTGTTTTTGTCCATTCCACCCATGTTCAGGTCCACAAGCTAACATCACGAACATCTTTTTACAGCTTCTGGCTCTTTACCATTCGTTCACCATTTCTATCAACGGGAGACTTTTTAAGTCAGCTGACTATTTTCAGGTGTCTTGAATTCAGATGACAAGTTGATTGGAAGTGCCCATCTGATCTGTGAGACCAGAACTCTTTAATGGTTAGGAGGGGATCAAATACCTATCTCCCTCAATGTAATAGAAATAAATTCCTAATATATATTCTTTTAAGCTACTTTCTGGATTTGCTTTTTGCATTTTAACATTTCCATGTTAGAATACACCTAATATTAAAATTACAGATTGATAATTTATTGGTGGGCAAACCAACAAAATCAGGATCCATTAGGCCAATATTGTGTTCCGACAGCACAGGAAGAGTAAGCAAGAGATCACGACTTTATATATTGTGTTCTGACAGTTCAGGATGTGTCACTGGCAATATATGAATCGTTAGGAAATATATTTTCTTTCAGACTTCAATTTGGCACTATACTTAGGTGAATTAATAAACCTTTCTGGGGTCCAATTGAGTATTGTTTGAGCTGAAACCACCAAAATTCGCCTAAATTTAACACATTTCTGCTTTAAAGTCACCTATAACTGTGCATGATACTGACATATTGGGTATCATCTGAAAGGAAATTTTGTCAGCTTTCAGGTGACACCACCCACAATGCTCTATGACAAATGGCTGTGAAGTTATTAGGCAAAATGGGGCCAAATGTCAGGCGTTTTTGATTAAAATAAACATTGAAACTTTATGGCTCTTGAGGCAGGTCTTCCCATGGTCCAAAATAAAAATAATTTTATATCTGGCCATTTCACACCTTGGAGAATGGGAATCACAGCAATTGGCTTCAAAATTACAAAAAAAGTTTTTTTTGAACAGGTCTACTGTACATGAATGTCCTCAAGCACAGTTGTTTGAGAGAGGAAGACAAGGGTGCTATGCAGAGTATGATGTGAAAAGGTTCCCAGAACCATTTTGGATAGAATATAATTGTGCACTAAAAAAACACTTGTTTGATACATCTCATTGGCAAACACAACCTTATCATTATTGAGACACTGCAGAATAGAAGGCAAGTTTGACGTGGTGTAACAAGTGGCAGCCAGGACTGTAATCTCACTGGTGTAGTTTTTAACCATTCAGCTGCTGTCCTGCAGTCTAATCAGAGGCATGCTGTTGCTTAAAATATGAAAATAACTGCTCTGAGTTCATTGAATATAGACTAGATATTATAGAACAGCATCCTTTTCTCAAGGTCTTGAGATTTCACCTGTGGACTGTTCTGGAACACTGTGTGGCAGTTGTAGTGGTATGCTGCTACTGGCTTTGGTAAATGCAAGGAATACGAGAGGCCTTTACTATTTTCCTCAAAAGACTACACACATTTGGCCTTTACAGTTCGCAGGTGTTTTATAAGGAGTGGGTGTCCACCACCTATAGTTCTCTCGTAGCGTTTGCGCACGGATGAGATAAATAGCTACGCGGCGCACAATGAAAATTGATCTCTCCGATTATGCTTGTTCCAAATGAAAGGACGTGATTGAAAGAAGCCACCAAAGTGTCTCGAGCAAGTGAGCATGACAGAGCACAGTGGACGTATGCGCAAAAACAGGACTTAGTATCAACAAAAAATGACACAGACCTCGGAGACTCCTAGAACGCATACAGACACGCTTCCCTTGGTGAATTTACTCCCGTAGAGGGGACATATTGCAGCGGAGACTGATGTGTGGTAACCCGGTGCAAACAGCGTGTGAGACCTACGAGGACGGGGTGTGTGGTGTACAGTAGTGTGTAAGAGTGTGCGTGTCTGTGAGTCCCTGTGAATGTGTGTCTGGAAACAGTCAGAAATCCCTTTATAGTGGGTGCACGCGCATCAATGACAGTGGGGTCAAAGCCTTCGCGCACCGGCCGGTTGTCTCGTGTCTTTCACGGGAACTGTCTGTGCGACATATGCCAGCCCTGACAACAGCGGACACCAAATCAAGCCCTTTGAACATTCCTGAAGGGCAAAACCCAGACACTTCACAAACACTGCCCATAAACATATCAATCCACATGAAAAACAGTGTACTCACAGTCTTCAGGACGCTGGCACTTTGCTCTCTCCTCGGCTCGCCAACCACAGTATATCCATTCCTTTGCTGGCCATTTTATGAGAGCTCTCCCACGGTATGTCTGTATTTAAAGAATTGTGCGACTACTCAGACTCGACCTTTCTTTGCCCAGCTAGGCTACATGTTGCTGACTACCTCTCTCCCTCCCTCGCGCACTCTCTTCCAGTTATTTTGTTAAAATTCAGTATATACGCTCCGTCACCTAGCAACCTCTCTCTCTCCCTTCATCACTCGCGCGACACGTGTTGAATGCTAAACTTGTCGTTGTGGAGTATTTTTAACGAGGGGGTAGTCGTACGCTCAGTGGTGTATCAGTATGCAATCAAGATATTTATTATAAGTCTGTCTCGCTGCCGTTCTCTTTCCTGTCGTCCCCCTCCCCTTTACCCCATCCGCAAACCTTCCTCCTTCGCCTTCCCTATGTCTCTCTGTCTCTCTCTCTCCAAGAAAAAGAACGCATAGTCTACTACCGTTTCCGTGCAGCCACTTATCCGACCAACGACGCAATCCACTCGGTCCTTCCTCGTATCACCGATCGGGAATTTCCATCAGTTCTTTTTCCTGGTGTGATTTTCCGAACACCAAACTCTCCTCATAGTGGAAAACACGAACGAAATATTCGCTTAACTCGGATTCAAGAGGAGACCTGCTGCACCTAGCCTATTTTGCACGTCATGTCAGAGAAGTAATTTACCTAGGCTTCCACGAGAATGTGGGTATGGCACGAGGGAAAACGTAAGACGCATAAACGAATGTTGTGTCTGATTATCTGTGTCATGTTTCTCCTAACCTAGACACAACCCATGAATGCTGCAGTCAGCAGAGGCTTGCGCTGTGTACCGTACATAACCCCCCCACACTTTATCATCAGGTAATCACTCAACGTGTGTGTGTGTGTGTGTGTGTGTGTGTGTGTGTGTGTGTGTGTGTGTGTGTGTGTGTGTGTGTGTGTGTGTGTGTGTGTGTGTGTGTGTGTGTGTGTGTGTGTGTGTGTAAGTGAATAAGTGGGGGTGCATGCGCGCTCATGAGACGGTATATGTGTCGGAATGGCACATGTCATATTTTCCACTTTGTGCTCACACATAAATATCAAGCACTCGCCAGGCTTCCCTCATATATTAAAAATAGGCCTAATTAATTGAACGCGCTGGACGAACATTGCGGTTGTTTACAGTGGTGTGTGAGGTAATTAGAGTCCCGGGCAGTGACCTCTGTCGGCAGTTTTGATATGAGGAAAATGAGGCGTACTTTGAGTTCAGAGAGGCGCAGACCAGACGCAACACATTTAAAATGCCCACAAACAAACAACAAGGGCTAGAGAAAAGCTGTCAGTCTCAAGCCCACATTATTTTGTTCGCTATAGATTCAACCCGTTCCACCAGCCCATGACATGGCGCACCCAGACAGAGAAATCCATCCAATTTAAAGAAAGAGCAAACAATGTGGTGCTTAATTAAATATAAAAGTGCATATGCGCGCACGCTATTACGCTCTCTCTCTCTCTCTCCCTCTCTCTCTCTCTCTCTCTCTCTCTCTCTCTCTCACGCACGCACGCACACTCACACACACACACACACACACACACACACACACACACACACACACACACACACACACACACACACACACACACACACACACACACACACGCAGCACAACGTTTTCTCAAGCAAAAAAAAACACCAACCAATAAAAATGGTTCGGTGTCCAAAACCCAAATGTTACCTTTTTAATCATTACCACAACCTTGACATTAACTGATAACTACATGACATCTTAACCATTCAGTCATCTGTTTCACATTGCTTCTCTTGCAAAGGGTACTCACAAAAATACATTTGTGCCATTTGTTAAGTGGCATCCGTGCAGGCGATTTATTCTAGGCTATGTTTGAAAATCCTCAAACCTTGCGTTATTGAGGTCATCCTAGCTGCAATGGGATTACCTTGGTGTTGATGCAACCAAAGTTTTCTTTGCTCTAGGCAACATCATTCCAAATCTGGTGCATGGAAAAGGATTTAATTTTTTTCATCTTCAACGGATTGCAGTTTCTGCTCAGTTCAGATACATCTGCTAGACATTAGACAGTCATGTTTTATGTGTTACAGACACATTCCGTTTCAACCCCTGGATTTCTTTTGGGCTTAGTAATAAGGTGTATCTACTTCAGGTATGAGCCCTGTTGTAGTCAGGACCATAACCAGACATTTTCAAATACTGAGGTAAAATACTGTGTGCTGTACTACATACTGTAGAATGGTTCAAACATTTGAGTCAAACTCTTTCGTTTGTTTTCATTAATCACTGCCTTGAGGATAAATGGGGGTGGCATACAGACTGAATTTATCATTGTTGATCATATATCGATTTTCATCAGAGATACCTTTTACATTACTAAAAAAAATACAGAGGACATGATCTTTGTGTCCTCAATAGTAGTTAAGGCCATGATTGTAGTATGATTTGTTCTGACTTGGATGACTTGGTATTGATGACAAGTTATAATGTAATTTTTAAGACTTTAATAAAGTAGTAGTTATGTTGTATTGTAAATCTTCTCATGGTGATGTTTGCCGATTTTTATATGATGACATTTTATAAGCTGTAATGGTATTCGTAGGACTCTAATTAATGCAGTAATGTGGAGGTAGTATTAGTAGTAGTAGTAGTAGTAGTAGTAGTAGTAGTAGTGATGTAGTAACATGTTTCCCCATCAAACAGCAAAGTGTACTACCGGCAGAACGGTTGTGCACTGCCCCTAGGCTGCTGAACATGCATAGCGTGCGGTTTAGAGATAATTACAATATCATTGAATCCTGATGAGGCTCGTGCTGCTACTTATAATACAAACGTGCAGTACAGTACAGTGCAGTATAAGTGTAAGACCAACCAAGCAGCATTTTTTAGTACCACCATTTGTGGAGGAGCTGTGTTAGAAGGCGTTAAGTGTCAAATAGATTTAGAGGGGGAGCGATTCGGCCGTGCGAGTCCCAGTGCGGAGATGAGATTCCTGGGGAGACCTGCGATAGTGTGTGGGGGGATGGGGAGGGGGGGCGGAGGTGGGCTGCATCTCCAGAGGTAGAGGTCTGCAGGGGTGCTGCTGATGAGAAAGATAGTTAGCCGTGCTGTGCTGAGGTGGAGATGGGGGTAGTGGTGGTGGTAGCGAGGCCTCTCGCCTTGTGATGGTGGTGGTGCTTGTGGTGGTGGTGAGTTTTATTGGCTCCCACAATTTTGTTTTATAGTAATTGAGATGGATTAGATAGTGATGATGTAGTTGATGGGGGAAAAGTTTTATTGGCTTCTCGTATGTTGTTTTGATTGTGCTTTGATTGAGTATTGAGTGATGCTGATGCCGCACGTGAAGATGGAGGAGGAGGAAGTGGTGGTGGTGGAGATGGAGGAGGGCGGAGGAGGCGGTGCTGATGCTGTAGATGTGAAAGTGGAGGAGAAGGTGGTGGTGGTGGAGATGGAGGAGGGGGAGGAGGTGGAGATGGAGATGGAGGAGGGCGGAGGAGGCGGAGGTGGTGCTGATGCTGTAGATGTGAAAGTGGAGAAGAAGGTGGTGGTGGTGGTACTATTGGCACCTGGTATGTTGATATGATGGAGTAGATGGTGCTGGTGCTGTAGATGTGAAAGTGTAGGTGGAGCTGGTGGAGGTGGAGGCTGGCATGGTGGTGCAGCTACTGTTGGTGATGGTGCTGTAGATGTAAATGTGGAGTTGGTGAAGGTGGAGATGGTGGAGGAAATGAAGGTGGAGGTTGTGATGGTGGAGGTGGTGGTGGAGGTGGTGGAGGAAGTGAAGGTGGAGGTTGTTTTGATTTGATTTGAACCTTTATTTTCCTTCTCGGAAATACATTGAGGGTGGCGCTCTTTTTTGATGCAGCCGAGAATTTACAAGTATAAATGTATTAAATAATTAAGTTATCCAAGCAATAACGACATATAAGCTGCATTTTAAAGTATAAAAACACATTAAAAGAATATATGAATAAAAAAATAATAATAATAAAAAAATAATAAAAATAAATAAATAAATACTCGGACATCACAAATATCACAACACAAACATAGACAGAAAGAGTGTATATAAACATAAAAGAAAATGTTATAGACATAAATAAGCATAGTCAGCACTAAAAAAACAAGCTTTCAGCGATAGCAATTGCAAACTGGATTGGGAAGGTTTGTAATTAAAATTAAAAGGTTGTGATGGTGGTGGTGTTGTTGTTGGTGTTGTTGGGGTCTAGTGGGTTCTTCTGTTACATTATTGGCTTCTGGTATGTTATTTCAATGTACTGTGATGGAGTATGATGGGGTAGATTGTGTTGGTGCTGGTGCTATAGATGCAAAAGTGGAGGTAGAGGTGGAAGTGGTGGGGGTGGTGGATGACATGGTGGAGGTGATAGAGCTACTGTTGGTGAAGGAGGAGGTGTGTGGAGATGTAGCCAGGCTGTGCCCTCCTAGTAACACCACACCTTCAGCGTGGCCTCAAGTCAGGCCAAGAACATTACGAACATGATTCTGAGCTCCCGAAAAACGGGAACTCCTCCCACTTTGTCAGGGAGCAAGCAACCATTAGCAAACTAAGGGAGGTGGGTCAACCATACCGTTTGGGAAATGTTTATTGTTAAGCTCTTGGTCAGACCAAGTCTCGAAGAGGTTTGAAAGTCGATGATAATCAGGCTGGTGGAGATGGAGGAGGGGGGAAGCGGTGCAGGTGCTGTAGATGTGAAAGTGGAGGTAAAGGTAGAGATGGAGGAGGATGTGGTGGTGGTGGAGGAGGCGGTGGAGATGGAGGAGGGAGAGGAGGTGGACGAGGAGGAG
>NC_085876.1:36810603-36820603 GCF_034702125.1 Engraulis encrasicolus
AATGCATTTATTTCCAATTTTTGACTCGAGTCGCATTATACAGAAAATTAATGCATGACACGCGACAGCCGTAAAGAGGTGCCTTCCCCCGCGGCCATGCGATGATGGAATGTTATGGGATGGTAATGGCGTAATGAATGAAATAACGGCCGGCTCCGCACATGGGTTACGGCCCAGAGCAGGTACTGTAGTGGTCTCCTGGCGGGGCCTACCCTCGTTATCAGAGCAGTCCAAAAGGTGGGGGGGTGCTGTGGCACAGTGCACTAGGCCCCCCTCCCCCCCACATTTGGGCTTGCATGCCCATGGGGACCCAGGTTCGAGTCTGGTCTGGGTTATTTCCCAGTCCTGCCCCATCGTTCTCTCACACTCGTTTCCTGCCATCTTGTCTGTGTCATTTGGCCAAATTACTGTGAACCGCTAATTCACAACTTGGGCAGTAGAAGCAACTACAGGAGTACTGGAGATGCTGTATTAGCATTTCACAGCACTCAAAATGTTGAATTAACATTGTAAAATATATTGTGTAGCAGTGCACGCGTAAGCGTGCGCACGCACGCACGCACGCGCACGCACACACACACACACACACACACACACACACACACACACACACACACACACACACACACACACACACACACACACACACACACACACACTTACTCCTCAGTCTTAATGAGCAGGTTCCCTCCTCTCATCATTCTCATTACCATTTTACATTCCCTGTCCCCAAACCCCCAAGCCCCTGCCCAAAAGGTTTCGAGCATCATTCTTGACAGTCAGACCCACAAATGTCCTCCCACGTCCCACCCCATACCAACCAAGAGCCCCTTCGTGTCCAACTTGCTCTTCTGTCTTAACAAGCGCAGACCCCCAGGACCCCCCCCACACACACACACACACACACACACACACACTCACACACACACACACACACACACACACACACACACACACACACACACACACACACACACACACACACACACACACACATCCCAATTCTAATTTCCAACTCTCCCATCACAAATCCACTCCTCCTGTACTGTAAATTGCCGTACGAATGTCCCGTTGGCCTTGTTTGCACTGGTGGAGGAGGATGTAATGAGAGTCTTAGTGTGCGACCCTGGAACCCTGATCGCCATTCACTCACTCACTCCCTCCCTCCCTCCCTCCCTCCCTCCCTCCCTCGCTGGCCAACAATGACTGGCTCTGTCTGGCTGGGCTGGGCTGGACTGGATGACTCACTCATACATACACTCTGATGATGGGCAATTTGGCTGCAGAAGCTATGATCCAGTATACAACATAATATATATGTATGCAGTGTGTGTGTGTATGTGTATGTGTGTGCGTGTGTGCGTGCGTGGGTGCGTGCGTGCGTGTGTGTGCTGCCGACACTCAACTAAATCAGCTGATTGTAATTACCCGCGGCTCTTCAAGGCCGGTAGACGGGGATAATTGTCTCGCCTTGATTTGTGTGCAAGTGTATGAAGGAAGCTATTGACAATTAAATGTAATTATTCGAAATCACCAGCCTTGAGAGCGCACAGGTATATACGGTTTAGACTGAACCATGTAATTTGGAACATGCGCTAGGTACTGGCTGTCCTTCACCTCAGAGACTGCAGAGTGGGTGGTGGTCAAGCATGGCTATATCCAGTTGAAGTTGAAGATTGTGCACATCCCAGGAAAAGGTGCAGGACAAAGGCTGACTGTAGTTTCAAAGTGAGGGGTCCACACACTTAAAATCCTTTTTGCTTTCTTTTATTATTAATAATAATAATAAAAAAACATTATTAATAATAATAATAATAATAAAAGAAACCAAAAAGGATTTTAAGTGTGCGGACCTCTCACTTTGAAACTACAAGCATGGCTATAGGCACATTGTGTAACGCTGCAAACACACCAGAGGGGACTAAAGCTACAAAGAGTCGCTGAACTGTCCTCATAGCAAGAACGACACGAGCGTTAAAAGCGACAGAGTATGACCATAAAAAGCAGAATGCAAACATTCCGACAGCTATCGCAGAACTGCATCATAGCTCATTTGCGTAATATTCGCTGAAGTTCAACTTAAAACTGTCGCTGGAGTTGCTCAAATCGCCTCTTGTCACCCCAAATCGCCTTTGTCTCTTCTGTGTGCCATACAAAGTCAATTACTTCTGCCATTTTTGGCGTGTTTGTGCCATAACACCTTCAAGCCAACAGATGCTGAAATGGTGAGGTGAACGAAGACTCTCTCAACCACTGCATCCACCGTATTGTCCACCAGCTTCCCAGTTGTGTAGTGAAGTCCACAGACTTCAGTGGTCACCATGAAACGGAACTAGTAGACCAGAAACTTTGTGAAGGTTCTTTTTGAGCAACGTTGTCGGTCAGTAGTAGTATAGTTAGTAGTATAGGCTCGTTTTGCTCACTTGCAGCCGAGTGGATTTTTAGGAAGGATGTTATGTGTATACTGTAGACAAAATCATTTTTTGTGCAACGGTTGAGAAATCACATATGAACATAATCCGATTGTTTACTTGGTGTGGCCTCATGGCATAGGGGGTGGGGGTGGGGATTACTGGCATCCAGAGCCAGTTTGAGCAATAGGCAGATTAGGCAACTGTCAAGGGGCCCCATCAAAAACTGCCCCCAACAGTCAACCGTGCTATGTAATGGTAAAACACCATTAAAAAATAATTCAAGAGGGTCCGGTCCAGTGTTTTTGTTTTGCCTAGGGCCCCCAAATGGGTAATATCACCACTGCTCGCATCTCTCCTCTAGCCATATGTACAAGGTGACATTGCCTGTGTCATTTACACTTTTATTACAATGACCCTTCACACCCTAATTGGGCCATCATGTCATGTAAAAAAAACCGCACACACCTTTCAGCCATGAGAGAAAATTGTAGACCCTTGTCGGTGGTTATGGTGATTATACGCACAGTATGGATTTCACAGTGTGCTGTGGACTGTGGTGCTGATGTGAACGGCCCTCAGTTTGCATTATTTTTCCAAGACAGAACCGTGCCTGTGCCAAGTTGACACACCTAATCTAGAAATGATTGACATGTTCATGCTGAATATCAGAGCATCTGGGAACTGACCATGTGGCTCCTACCAATAGGAACCAAGCATCAAGATTCAAGACTCTTCTTCCTGTCAATGGGAAGCTAGTAAAGCTTGGTTTTGCTGCCGTGAGTGAATCGTGATGCAAAGGCAGACTTGAACAGGTTCATCAGTGTCATCTGAATAATATGAACACGGGTCATTCACAGGTTAATACTTTAGTTCAGAGTACAAATGGTGTGGGGACGTTCAGGCCCGTTCCAGCGCCTAATCTAAAACCGGCTAGCGTGTTCATGCCACAGTCCAAGAACCAGACAGTTGATTCGCGATGCAGACCGAAAAATACGTACTTGTGTTTTCTCCATGAACCGTGACAACAACGTAGATGTCAGCAGGTTTATCCGGGTAACACATAGTCATGTGCTGAAAAGTTCATAGCCCGGTATGAACGTGAGTGGTTCACAGGTAAGCACTTTAGTTCCAAACTAGCCAGGCCATGCTCTCCTAGTGATGCAACACCTTCAGAGATTTGAAAGTTGATGATAATCAGGCTAGTTCCGAACGCAACTGGTCACAACGGCACCAGAGAGAGTATAGAGAGAGATGTTCCATTGGCCCATTGTTTCCGGGTTCTATTATTGGGGGGGGGGGATCCCCCTTTAGGCAGACCTAGGCAGACCTAAGGACTGTTCTATTCAATGCTAGGAGTATTATGACACACCCCTTTAGGCAGACTAGAACCTGATCATGTTAGGTGCCCATAGCAACCTATTACATTGGCATATCTCTATGTACTTAAAGAATCTCTGACGGCACCGTTCCACTTGGCCTGAAAACAGTACGTGTGGCCAGGGGCCAGGAGTCTGGTGTCAGTAGAGTCAGCCCTGCCCGAGCTCTCCTCACGCCTCCCTCGGCCATCATATCAGTCTCATCTCTCGGCTGCTCCCCAAGTATGCACCATTCCACGGGGCCTAATCTGAAATGGGATTTCTGCTGTAACGTAATCAGTTAGGTGTCAATCATTTCCGTCTGATACACACACACAGACACACACACACACACACACACACACACACACACACACACACACACATACATCACGCACACACATACAGACACAGACCCTGTCTCTGAGACTGACACACACACGCACACACACACGCAAACACACACACACACACATACACACAAACACACACACACACAGTATATACCCTATAGTTTGACATCTCAAAAACATCCACACACATACACAATCCCATTTACAGTTCACATCCAGACAGACTGAACTGGGCGGAACAAAGAGGAAGTGATAGCAGATAACCAGGACAGACAGATAACAAGGCCCAGTGATTGGCTCCAGCATTCGCCGGTGCCCTGAGGGTGAGCCGATCACTAAAAAGGGAAAGGCTTGTATTCACATTTAGCCTCATTATTATTTTATCCGTATATGCGTCAGCTTGGCACCACCGGAGCCACTCACTTTGTTGTGGCTTAGTATCAGATTGAAAGCCATCGATATACCAGTAACCCAGCTCTGCTTATTCCCTTCTGCCGTGTCGTAAAGTTGATAATGTTAAACTGTGTTTGTAGAGCACAATTCAAACAAGATGCAGCTCAAACTTCTCAGGCAGTTTGGCTCACAAAAAAACATGGGATTGCGTTTGCTGCCATAGAATACAATGGCACCTGAGGACAGGGAGTTCTACCATGAAGACTCGAGAGGCATGTTATTCAGGAAGAAATGTTATTGTCATTTATTTAACAATAATTTTTAGCATGAGGTTGAATAGTGATGTGTGTGAATCTCTTTGACGCATACTCCCCTCTTCTCATTGAATTCCATGGCAGGACTGCATATCCTCCCATGGAGGCGGGCGTAGCCTACCCAGGCTCCGCCTTAGTGGTGACGCAACGCCTTCGGCTCAGCTACACTCACTAAGGCCAGGAGCTCGTTCAGGTAGAATCTGGATCCCGCTACAGCGGGAACTCCACCCACTTTGTCGGGAACTAATCAACTTTGAGCATTTCCAACCGTTCTGGGTAGAGGCGTGTTCAAAGCAGTGACGTTGTTTAAGCAGAGACGTTCTATTGGGGACTAAGAAATGTTTGGTTTAAACTTTGGCTCAGCCTCTTCTACCCTCGACCAGTAGCAAACCAAGGTAGGTGGGTCAACCATGCCGTTTAAGGGGTCTTACACACCAGGGCGGTAAAGCGTCGCGGAACGGCCGCGTTTTTTACCGGCGTCGGTGAAAATACATTGAAACATATCTGTCCTTACACACCAACCGGTGGTAGTCGAGCGTCAGCAGTGCGGGAGCCGGCTTCGCGACGCGCTGCATTTGGAAAATAGAACTCGAGCGTACTTTTCACACCGGCGACCGGCGGTGTCCCATTGAAATGAATGGCACGCTAGCTTTGGCTGTGGGGAGGGTTTTGAACAGGACTGGCCGCGCATGCCGACACTGTCAGTGTGAAAGGCAGAGAAAAACACGCCGGCCGAAACTAAGCAGAAAGACCGTGTTCGTCCCGCGACCGTTCCGTTCCGCATTGGTATGTTTTGGCCCTAAGAATGTTAGTTGTAATGATCCTGGTCAGACCAAGTCTCGAAGAGATTTGAAAGTCATGATGATAATCAGGCAAGGCGTAGCCTGCCCCCTTTCCAATGGGAGCCCACTGGTGACGGTGGCAGGAGGGGTGAAGGTGGTGTCTAAGGTGCCGTTTACACGTAGCTGGATATTTTTATATGTGGATATTTTTTTCTGCTGGTTGTATTGGTTTTGCATTGGTTTTGGCCTTCCGTTTCCACGTAGCAGATATTTAAAATCCAGGTATAAAAAGCAGGAGAAAAATATATCCTGTTTAGGGGGCTGAAACGCATTTGTTACAATGGAGGATTTATTTTCATCCACATGTTGCGTTTACACCCAACAGGAGAAAAAAATACCCTGCTAAAAAAATGTCCTGCTACGTGGAAACAGCACCTAAGTTGGCTTGCACTAGATATCAGAGAACATTATTAGACAGGATACTGTATTTTTACAGAAACGGGACGATGATCTATTGGCTGGGAGAGAAAGGATGTGTTAGTGACGTAGAGGGAGAATCCCAATCGCGTGTTGTGATTGGGTGATAGTCATGGGATGATGCTGATGTGAGAGATGCCTGTTGATGAGGGAGAGGGTCTGATTGGTTGGTAGAAGTTTTGGAGACAGCCAAATTAATTTGAATCTTCCTGGCAGAACTTGCGCCGTAGCTCCCATTTCATTGAGTTCAGCGGATACATACTGCAAAGTTTTGTCGGTAGGCTTATAACAATATATCAACAGCAACCAACCAACACCTGCAGCTCCATAGATTCAACTTAACCTCTCATCTGTTTCTGTAAACGTTTCTTTGTATGTGCGTGCGCACAAGGAGGCTGACATCTCATCCAGTCTTATTTGAAACCGCGGCGGATGTCTTGTGTTTATGTCAGTAAACCTGCCACAGACACAATCAATATCTACATCAGTGAACCTGACATGATAGATTGATGTGCAGTGGCGTTGTGTGAATGTAGTAACACGAAGGAGAGACTAAGACTGGGGCTGAGATGTTCACTGTTTCACTAGAGCACAACATGCAGAGGAGTTTGTGTACTTTGTTTGTTTTTGTCCCTAATGGAATAAGGGCGATAAATAAGACTGGAATCCACACCTAATCTACCCACAGAGTCCTGTAGTGGTAACTCACTCACACACACACACACACACACACACACACACACACACACACACACACACACACACACACCAGGGCTTGACACTGGCACTAGCCAACCGGCCAAATGCTGGTAAAACTTGGCTGTGGCTAGTAATACTTTCAGTGTCACTAGCCAATTTGGCTGGCAGCTTATTCCTTGGTATGACATACGCATCATAGCCTATTCTATTGTGTGCCCCTTGTGCACAATTGTTTGTATTTAAGTTCAAGAAAAAGTGAAAAAGCTCAGTAACTCAGTTTCTATTTGCTTGATATACTATACTTCCATGTAGAAAGTTATACACTCATCTTGCTTTAGCACCTCATCTTCTGAGGTTAGACGTACACTATCATGATAAAGAAAACAAAAACAATTTCAAATCTGTGGCTAGTGGAATACCTGAATGGCTAGTGACTCGGGAAAACCACTAGCCACAGTGGCCAATGGGTGAAAAAGTTAATGTAAAGCCCTGACACACACACACACACACACACACACACACACACACACACACACAATTCTTAACTTAGTATTTTAATTCTTAATAACTTGATGTTCTCCTATTCTGGTTTGTGCAGATGCAGTGTCTGAAATGCTTGATATTGTGAGATTAATGCTTTAAAACCATTTGTATGTGATGACAAATTTCCACATTGTGGACATTAAAGTATTTGTATTCGTATTTTGCAGGAATTCTCAAACTGTGGGCATAGATAGGTATTCCCTGTGGGCTTTGAAATAATTTTCTGCAAAACCAAAAATGATATCAATGTGTATGTTGCTGTTGACAGTTTATTTGAGTTTATGTTGTTTATTGGAACAGAGGTGGGCCCCAAACATTTGTGAAAGTTCCACGTGCATGGGCACCAAGTTGGAAATGGTTGGGAGTTGCATGGTTTGTGTATTTTGATCCTTAGTGTGTTACTGTCTATAGCGAGTGAGTGAACACATGGCTTTGACCAATGACAGTGAACTTGACATGGGACTGGATCATTACAGGGTGCTTGTAATGTGTGTAAACCACCTCACAATAGTGTAGCACTTGTACTCGTGTCGTATTTGGTGAATTGTGCGCTGAACGACAAAATGCATGTACTGTAGTTGGCGATGTTCTATTTTCTGTTTCCGAGTTTGACGCGTAGTGGTCTTTTTTTCCAGGGGCTCAAGGAAAGACATACACATATACTACATACACACGCTGGTTGTTGTTCCGTGACGGCTGATTGCCATGTCTACTAGATCCTGTGGCAAGCAGTGCGCGGTGACTGCTGAACTGTATAGCAAAAGGTAGTCTGTTACATTGGGATTTTGACAGGCAGACAGTCAGCCAGCCTGGCAGCCAATCTCCTTCTCCTTTTGACGCAGGACTCTGCAGTAGCTCGTAGTACATAACGGTACAGTACTCTACTGTACCTCCACACTGCACACCTCCTCCTAACCGCGACTGCCGCTAACGTTCAAAGCGGGCCCCTGGCACGCCGGAGTGACGGCCGGTGTTGGTGTTTGACAGGGAGAATCAGAGGCGCTGATTGACTAAGTGACTGACTGGGCTTGTCTGTCGGACCGGTTGACCCGGGGAGCAAGTCGGCGCCGCCCGGCCAGCTTGACAGGCTTCCTGATGGGCCGTCACGGAGATCAGAGGAGGCCCTCCTGGAGCTGCGGAGGCTCCACGGCTGCACAGCTCTGCTACTCTGGGGGACGGCCATAGACCGTGCATAAGGGGATACACACCGCACTGGAAATGGGCTTAGACTGTATATAAGAGGATAAACTACATTAGGGATGGCTGTAGACCACAGCATATACAGTATATGATGGGCTACTAAGGATGGGCAGAGATTGCATATATAAAAGTTATAGAATGCGTATGTAATTCATTCATTCATTCATTCATTCGTTCATTCGTTCATTTATTCATTCATTCATTCATTCATTCATCCCTCCATCCATCCGTTCATAGACAATAGGGATTGGCAGCAGTATAATGGACATGCAAGCATGCATGCAGGTTTCATTTGTTCATTAATTCATTCGTTCATTCATCTATTCATCCATTCATCCATTCATCCATTCATCCATTCATTCATTCATTCATTCATTCATTCATTCATTCACTCACTGATGCGTTACTTTATTTACTGACTAAGGGCTACTTACAAGGATTGTTCACAACATGTGTCTCCCATGCAGAGAGCTCTGCAGCAGCAGTAGTGAGGAGGGATTTCTCATGCAGACTGAAAAAAGTCCGGATTTATTTGATGTTCTTTGAAAATGGACACATTGGTTGCACAAAAATGTACGAGGGATTGTGTGTGTGTACAGTAGGCCTGCGTGATTTTATTTATTTATGTGGTACGATTGGAGACGTGCACGAGCTCGACTATGGTTTCTGCAGCAGCAGCAGTAAGGAAGACAGTTTTACATACACTGACTTATTTATTTGCTAGGTTTGCTTACTTTTGCCCAGCACTATCTATGGGCAACAGTTGCAGCTGCAGGGGAAGGGTCTTCCATTTTGTTCCATTGTTTATTTATCAGCTGCTTGCATGCCGATATATGGGCTAGGAAGTGCAGGAGCAGCTGTAGTAGTTAGAATTTCATTCATTCATTAATTCATTCATTGGTTCGTTCATTCATTCATTCATTCATTCATTCATTCATTCATTCATTCATTCATTCATTCATTCATTCATTCATTCATTCATTCATTCCTTGCTTTACTATGACTATCTACTAGACAGAATGACATTTGAAAGAATTTCAACAACCAAGAAAAACTTTAGTGTACATAGGAAGTCTGGGTTTTTTACAAACTAGTAAAGTCCCAAATTCACCTGACTATCAGTTACTGCCAGGAATCACCATCATCATGTTCAATTAAATTATTAAAGTATTGTGTTTTTGACAGTTTTTGGTAATTGCATAAACTATTGTGCACGTTATGACTTACACAATGAATTCATGGTGACATGTTTTGGAGGGAGCAACTATGAGACAGTTTATGTAAGCAAGATTTAAATATTTTTGGAAAATGTTCTAAATGTGCACTCGTTGTAGGCTACTTTTGCATAACCACTTGCCAAGACATTTGAGACATGTACGTACAAAGCATTTGAGATTTGGTAAAAGCAATGAGAAATGCCATTCTGTTGTAAAAAAAAAAAAAGATGCAAGTTGGTCTGGGGAGTTATCC
>NC_085876.1:36825603-36845603 GCF_034702125.1 Engraulis encrasicolus
ATACCTAATACTAATAAAAAGTGCTGTTTTACGTGTTTATTGGTGTGAAGGATACTACAAAGCACCTCAGAGTGGCAGTAACCGTACTATTAAGTAAACCAAATACAAATGTGATTCTTGTGTTGAACGAGCATGGCAGCTACACACAGACACATCTGTAGGCTACCACGAGGTGTACACACTGAGAATGGGGAGAAAGGGAGGCGCAGCGACTACCAAATGACATCACCAACGTAGGGCGATCAAGGCCAGCTAGCAGCCCTGGCAGCAGCAGCAGCAGCAGCAGCTACAGTGTTACAGCAGCCCCGAAGCCAGTGTTGCCAGATTGGGCTGTTTCCCGCCCAATTTTTGCTGCTTAGGATGGCCATGTGCGGGTAAAAATGGCATTTAGCAGAAAAACCCGCCCAGTTTTTGCCATAGAAATCAATAGAATTGGGCGTGAATTTGTGCTTCCAGTGTTTTGAGCATTATTTGGGCTGGAAATCATCAGACTCATCTGGCAACCCTGCCCGAAGCACATCACACATCACACGGCCCAGAGATGCAAGTAATTCACCCTTAATTGAGACCTTTCAATCAACCTTCTAAGGCCTTTTTTTCCTCCTCCTCTCGACCGAATACACTGCAGGCGGGTAAATGCACTGATGGAAGAGAGGTTAAGCAGCCGTGTAATCCTATTCCCATCTGGACATGGCTCCTGGAGCCAAGCACGTAAGATACCTGGCCAAAGGTGGACGAACGAGGGCCAAGGGCCAGACCCCAGAACTGTGAGGCGATTAAAAAGCAAAAAGAAATCTGATGAGTGCTTCTTTATTCATTTATTTTTGAGATTTGAGTTCATTCATTGTCGAAGTTAAGCACCCGGTGTAAAGCATTAGACTACAAGGTGTTGAGTGCGCTTCCTGATCCTTCAGCCCCCAGAGCTCTCAGAGACTGAAGCTCACGAGCAGCGGGCTCAGGCTGTGTCAGCTGGCGGACTCCTGCGAGAAGTTTGTCCTGCTGCTAGACACTCTTATCGAGTTACTCTACAAGGAAGGAGAAAAAAATATAGATTTAACAAAGAACAAAAGAGAAGAGGAGAGAGAGAGAGAGAGAGAGAGAGAGAGAGAGAGAGAGAGAGAGAGAGAGAGAAAGAGAGAGAAAGAGAGAGAGATTCAGAGCCAGAATCTATACAGTCTGTTTTCAAGGGTGAGGAAATGAGAGTCCTACAACAGAACAGACTGAGGTTTGAGAACAGATTGTGGTTATTACACCACACACACACAGCTCCTTTCTTCCGATTAAAGTAAGAGGAAGAAAGGGAGGGAGGAGGTAAAGGAGAAGAGTTTTCCCCGTATGGTTTGAGTGGTGGGTGAGTAATGGGGGTAATGCATTCAACCACCCGCAGTGCTAATCAGACAGGAGGAGTCTTAAATTGCAAAACAGCAATAAATGCAAATCATCCTGGCACTCAAGCCCCAAACACCTCCCGTAAAACGGGATTAGAGTGACTTTTAGAACTAAAACCAGCGGTGGTTTTCGATTGTGCTACCACGGAGCCATTTTTTGGAATATAACAGAGAGAGGGTATAATAAAACACCGGGATATCTCTCAGTGGATTGTGCTGTGGTTGAGACGATCTGAATTGTCGGCCATTTTGCTCACCAGGTGAAGTCTAAAGAACAATGCTGCTCTCCCTAATGCAATGTCCTCTCACTCTGTCTTCCTCAGTGCTGCTGTTAGCTTGATTATGTCCTCATGGTTGCTTTTGGAAATAAATATCTGCTACATGTAATATAATCGGGGTCCTAAATTAACTTTTTTCACCACCAGCCAAAATGGCTACTACTAGAGGTAAATTGGACTAGTCAAACACTCACTAATGGGTCAAAGTGGCTAGTAAGTTGGTCTTTCCTACCAGCCAAACTGAAATTTCACCAGCATTTGGCCGGTTTGCTGGTATTAATTTAGAGCCCTGAATGTAATGTAACAAAGAAAAAGGAAGTGCAGTAGGCCTAGCTGGTCTTCAGTGCCAAATCACAAAGTAAGGTTCGTTGTGCTGGATACGGTTGGTAAAATCCCTGCTGAATGGCCGATACGTTTATATCTATGGGCCCATTCGAGTGGTCAAGAAGGAAAAGGAAGCCATTCATTTAGCATGTACTCAGCTCGCAATCAATAAGCCCAGCCATTTAGGCAGCGGTGCACGGAGGCACTTCATAAGATGGAGACAGACGACTGCGAGATCATTTGTGCCAGTCAGCACAGCAGCATCAGCCTGGTAAACAAGATCGATAGACGGATAACACCTACGCTGAGAGATATGACACCATCACGCTACCTCAGGTAACAGTAAAAGTGTCAGGGGTGTGAAGGTTTTTTAGTATATGCCTGTCAAAGGTCATGCATTTGTAATGTCCACGCAGTGCAGCGATGTTGTATGTTTTCAACGAAGAAATAAATCAATGAATTGCACACTGTGATGAATCATTTACGATGGAAATGATAAATTACTTACCACTTTTTCGAGCAATACTGCACCACACTTGCTATTGTTTTTTTTCACTGAAGCCTATTGTATTTCACACATTCTGTAGATACCAGTTGTTTTCTCTGTAGGCTATACATACATGAATGGAACACATGCAACACAAGGATGAACCTATTGCACCATTTCAGTGGAAGGAATATAGAACATAGTGTATGTCTCAGGCAGCAATGAAACTGGGAAGTGGCTGCCAAAAAGTCTCTCTTAAAATGTTCGCCTAGGCTTTCCAGTCTGTCTGTGCTGTCTGTCTTTTCATGTCAAATCCGAGTGTAAAGTCTTCAGCACCTCCCAGAAGACGTGGCTTCACTTGCCTGCTTCTGCACCCCGAATTCACACACTGTAGGCCTACTGTAGCCCGGCTCAGATCTCCAGACAGAGGGGAAAGTTCTCAGGGCTGTTCATCCTGCTCCATCTCTGATGGCAGGCAGGCCCTAATATCTCTCCAAAGTCTAGTTTCCACATGTGCATGAATCATTTAGCATGTGTCAAAGAGCAGTTACAGTCAGGTTTTTTTTTTTCGTTCTTTCTTTCGAAGTTACACGACCCTTACATATTTTTACATGATACTTAGATTTTTTTTTCACACATTGTCACTTCCACTATTCTGACACTTCCTGTTTTGACTTACTTTAGTGATCTCATTGTCGGGTTTTCTTAGATCTTTTGATGTTATTTGTTGACATCTTATGATGTGTTATGTGCTGGGTGCTTTTTTTTTCTTTCTCATAGTTATTTGATCTTATACTACTGAGGGTCTTTTTGTATTTTACCTTCCCTTACATGACCTCACTATATAGGAGCTTTCGTTCCCATAATACTTCTACTGTATTTGTTGACATGTTGTTTGTCTCCTACTGCCTCTGTGGTTTCTGTGGTCTACTACGGTGCTGTGGTTTGTGCAGCAGACGTGTCAGACAGATGTGTGTTTGGGATTGTTTTTTCCCCATTTCTTTTTCATCCAGAAAAAGGGGTTTGACTGACACCTCTGATATTTTGCTGTGATCGGCTGTTCGGTTTAGCAGATCAAACATATTTCTTGTTCAATGTCTAGATGAATAATTGTTTTTTTTTTCAGAGAAAATTCAGACAACATTTTTGTGGTGGTTGTTAGAAGAGGATATTTCTGAGGAATGTTTACCGACATTTTTCAAAGCAGCCCGACGTCTGCTCAGTGGTATAAGCAGCATTTTGGGTTGAGGAAAAGGATGGAGTGGCAGGTACTCTTAGCTGTATTTCATCTCTGTTTACCCCCCTACATTCAAAACTGTCTGACCGAGAACAGTTCTCTCTGCTGGTAACAAAATTGATCGAAATTGTTTGGTATTGTGGGCAAAACAATCTCACAGCAGACACGACAAAGCGCTACATTTAATCTATGTTATTCAAGAAGCATGTCTGTTTTAAATCTTTGGGTCAATGTCTGAAATAAAAAAAAATTAAATCACATAATCTGCTGTAAGGGTCACAGATGCAAAGACAAAAAGGTGGTACTATGGTGCATTCAATGTGTTCCTGATGTCAAACTACAATCACATCCTCACAAGACAAAACAAGGTTGAATGAATCCCATTTGCCAAAGCTGGATCGACACTGCTGTGCCTGCTGTATTTCATGAATAATGTGATTGAGGGCTACAGAAAGTAGGAGGAGTACAAGCAGTAGTAGCCCCGTGGTTTCTCTGAGGCCCTCTGGCGCTTCTCAGGATGGGGTGTCCAAGACTCAAAGTCAGCCATTGGTCCCTGACCTGAAGGTGATTCGGCATTTGAAGGCAAATATACTGAACTCCGACTGCAAACAGAATACAATATAAGCACTGTGATTAGGCCGGCCAAAGGTGCAAGCAGAGAGACACTCAAGGCACCCAAACTCACAGAAAGAAAAGTCAGTGGGTTTTTGCTCTCAGAGTAACTGTCAATGTGCAAAGAAAGAGAGCGAGGGGGTTGGTGGGAGGTAAAACGAGAGAGAGAGGAAAACACCGGTCTGCAGATACAAACTCTTGAAGAGTACAGTATCAGAACAACTTTAAAACTTCCACACACTGACCTCTTCACATAGGTGCCCGAAAGGGGCATTTGCATCCCCACTTTTGGTCTCCCTAAATGAGGCTTTCACAAATTTTACTGCAGACAGATAAGACGAGTGCAGCAGCAGTAACATTATTAAGAAAAAAAAAATTAAGAATGAAGAAAAAAATGCATCACCACTTCCCTTTAACTTTATTCACAACAGTGAAACATAATATTGTAAGTTGTAAGAAGTGTACAGTATCGCATAATGAGCATGGTTATAAGAGTTTAATGGTTGTTGCCATTAAATTGTCATATTTTACTGAACGTAATAATAAAAACTCATAACAACATGTTTCATGCCACAGTTACACACTACCAGTAAAATATGTAGTACTGTGCGTGCCGGTGTGTGTATCTGTGCGTGTCTATGTGCATGTGAGCGCACATGAAGGCATATTTGCATATGGCCTTGAAAGTCCACCTGCACATGTATGTTTGTACAGACAGTACATATGTAGGCGTATATCAGTGCAGGTCGAACTTCTTTAAAAAATGAAAAATAAAAACCCTCTCCGCTGACCCTCCCTATAGACACCAGCAGCACAGAGTTCGCCATGGGCAAGATCTCTCACCCAATCTTCTCCAGGTGCTACTGCCTGCAACACCTCCATGCAGCGAACATGCTCAGACTACACGAAGCCCCCAGGCGTTATAGAAGAGCACAGAGTAGTACAACTTTGATTGGCAATGCCCTGCTTTCTAGGCTACCTTTTCCCATGTGGTTACTGTAGGGCCTACGGACCTGGCGAAGGTCCTTGAGAATCTCTGTGTCAGATAGTGTCGGAGTGTTTCTGGTGCTGGAGATTGGAATTCGCCACAAGCACGAGTTTTGAATGCAATGCCGTTGATACAATAAAAATAAGATATAGGCCCTATTTTTGAAAATAAAGGGTTTGAGGGGGGAATATTTGCATTATTTTGCTACTCTTGGCCATTCTTGTCTGTGGTTAAAATAAAAGTTTACTGTTAATTGATTTTGTAATTTTATACACGAAATGACAGGATTGGATCATTACTGTAATCAATATTGGGTGTCGTGCCTGTGGTTGACTGTGGTCTGCGGTCTATGGTTGATTGCGTGTGATCTTCCCAAAGGCATCTCTGCCCGATGTAAAGGACATGGCCATGACAGGACTGGCGATCTCTATCTATCTTGCATGGCCATAAAAAAAAAATAAAAAAAAAAAACATCCTCATTCTCATCAATGTAATTGGACAGCCGCAGTGTCATTTCCCAGCAGCAGGTGGCAGCACTGAGCTACAAAACAGGGCCATTAACATTCAGCGGCGGCTGCCATGTCACCGTAGGGGGGCAAGGTGAGGCATAGTCATTAATGTGTGGTCCCAGATCTATCTCTCTCCCTCACACACACACACACACACACACACACACACACACACACACACACACACACACACACACACACACACACACACACACACACACACACACACACACACACGTTCACATCAACACAACACCCCTAATCCTACTCTCACTGTCACTCCTCCCAGCATGTTTGACTGGCTGTCATTCCGCATATCCGCCCTTTATACTGTCTTTTAAAACACACACGCACGCACGCACGCGCACACACACGCACGCACGCACACGCACACACACACACACACACACACACACACACGCACACACCTGTCGTTTAAAAAACAAACTCATACCCATGCAAATCTACTGACATGCCTTCACATCACATCACACGCACACAAACATACACACACACACACACACACACACACACACACACACACACACACACACACACACACACACACACACACACACACACACACACACACACACACACACACACACACAGATTTTGAGTCCCGCATCCAGGTGCACGTCACCACACTCTCTTGCGCAAATGACACTGTTAGCATGTGTGTGCATACACCTATGTACACAGACACACACGAGCACACACACACACACACACACACACGAGCACACACACACATACACATACGCATACACATACACACACACACACGAGCACACACACACATACACATACGCATACACATACACATGCGCGCACGCACGCACACACACGCACACACACACACACACACACACACAGCCCTATTTCGCTCTCATCTTTCTGTCACTCAATTTCCCTTCCACTCGCCTGCCCCTGTCCCCGTCTTTATTTATGTCTCCTACCAGCTTTTCTCCTGTTTTTTTCCTCCTCTCCCACCCCTCTCTTCATCTCTCCCTCCTCCCTCTCTCTTTCTCTCTGCTTTCTCTCTCTTCTTCTGTCTGTCCCCTCCATATCTCTCTCTCTTGCCCATCTCTTTCTCTATATCCACCTCTCTCCCTTTCTTTCCCTCTTCCCCCCTTTCCATCTGTCTATACATCCCTCTCTTCATGTCTCAATCTCTCCCTCTTTCTCTATCGTAATCTCTCCACCCCTCCACCTTTCCATGCTTGTCTATCCATCCCTCCATCTCTCCATCTCTGCCACAGTCTAACAGATGGGATGAAGGCCTTGCCAGATTCCAGTCCCCAGAGACTTTCCAACAGTCGGATATCAGAAAAAGACAGAGACAGGCCGGGAGAGAGAGAGAGAGAGAGAGAGAGAGAGAGAGAGAGAGAGAGAGAGAGAGAGAGAGAGAGAGAGAGAGAGAGAGAGAGAGAGAGAGAGGATAGTATGACAAACGGGTGACACACTCACAGATGCGCCTGAGAGGACCCCTCAGTGTAGCTTTTTCACACAGAGGGGGCGGGGAAGAGAAGGAGTGAGAAGCAAAAAAAAAAAGAAAGAACAGAGAGAGAGGGAGAGATGATATGACTGGGTGAAAAGATGAAGACAAGCAAAGACACAGAAAAAAGGTAGTAGTTGGTAAGTAAGTTTCAAGGAGAATTCTGGACCTGCGTGAAGCAAGAAAATAACAAATAACATGACCAAAAGGCTTGGTTAACCCGCCTCCCTCGGTTTGCTACTGGTCGAGGCCAGAAAGCGCTGTGCCGAAGTTTAAATCAAACATTTTCTTAGTCCCAAAAATAACTTATCTGCTTAAATCACATCACTGCCTTCAACACGGCTCTACCTGAGGCCATTGGATCTGCTGAAAGTTGATTGCTTCCCGACAGAGTGGGTGGAGTTTCCCGATTTGTCCGGAGCTCAGAAAAATGTTGCATTGCTCTTGACCTGACTTAGTAGCAACGCCAAAGGTGTTGCGTCACTAGGAGGACGTAGCCTGGCTAGGCAATCTCAGGAGCCATTCCATGTGGCCCGAAGAGCCTTTACAAGAAAGACAACTTTGAATCCAAATTCATACGGTCACTCAACATTCTTAAAATTGCTACCTAAATCAGGGGACTTTAGAACATAAGATTAACCAACTACATAGGCTATCTAAATACATTTTAATGTGCAGGAATGGCAAAGCTGACAGTTATGTCAGCGTACAATATTTCTTATTATTGACACGGCAATTTGCCCACGACATTTGGCCCTTTGGTCAATATTTTACACCAAATGTGGCCCTTACGCCAAAAAAATAGCCCACCCCTGCAGTAGGCCCTATCTCATTCTCTGTCACTCTTGCTCTAGCTCTCTCTCCGTTCCTTCATCTCTTGTTCTCTTTTGGCAGATGCAGTCAGAAGAGCCAGATGCAGTCCACATGCGGCCCAGGTGTCGCCCACAACTGCAGTGTACATTCCAGTTTTGATACTGTAGCACAACACATGCTTTTCTTGTGAATTGCCTGCTTGCCTTGTACATTCACATTCAATGTGGTTTTAGGTTCGAGAAACATGTTAAAAAAATGTTTGTAGACTACTGATTTGAAGTGTCACTTCCGTTTTAGTGATGGCTGAAAATGAGCGGCCAGACTTAAGTTCTTGGTTTTGAAATGTGGCCCAGATGAAATTCTAATTGAATAGCCCTGCCCTAGGGCTTAGCTGTACTGTATTTGACACACTGTACTTAGCTGTATTTTTTACCTAAAGGCAACTTGCTTTCATTCTTATCAAACATAACCATTAAATCCTCCTAACATTTACACAGGCTATGGCTAGCCTTAATTATGTTGTGACTTGATTAGAGCCAATTGTTATGTTAATTGATGCAATGTGTTCATAGTAAAGGTAAACAGTACCTCCTAATTTCCAGTTATCTGCATATTTCTGCTCACCCAATTGAATACTTTTTAAGACCATTTTAAGACGAGGAGAATTTAAGTCCACCACACAGGGAGTGTGTGTGTGCAGGCATTTTTTGCTAATATTGCTATTGCTTTATATTGCTATAACGCAATGAAATGAAAGCATTAATAAAAATATAATATGACTATGTGCTAGTATAGTGTAGCCTCGTACAAACACATAATGTAAGCTGTAAGGAAGAACTGATCTGGAAGCCTTTGGAAACCAAGCATGCTCAGTTGTTGCATACAGCACACGCAGAAATGTTGGTGGATGCACAATTTTGCAATGGAACTCTTAATTTGAATATTGTCTTCATTGGATTCTTGAAGAGTGGCCTCGTAAGTATGTGTGTTGTCCCTCTTATCAGGAAATTTTCATTTACAAAAAAAAGCATATTTGTAATGCTTCTGTAATATCTGTCATTCTTGGTTGTGACATTTTATTGCATGGCAAGTCTAAAGTGTACCGATTATCAAATAAAATGTAAAACAAATAAAGCCTTGTAAAGTCCCTTTTCATTCACTTCCAGATGACAAAGTACACAAGACGTACAATTTGAGTGTGTTCACCTTTTATTTAATGTTATAAGTAGTCTATAATTATTTCATGGTTTTATTTTATTATATGATTATATATGATATTACCCATCCACCCATTTCTGAGAAGAAAAAATCTCCTTGACAACAAAAAATGTATTTGTTGTCAATGTATTTGTTGTCTCTCCCCCAAAGCACCTCCCAACGAATCTGTATCCCTGATGGCCCACCCCTGTCCATCACTGCCTCAGGACCCTCCTTGGGGCCACGTTGCCGTTGACATGGCAGCTCTTTGCAGCCTGGGCGGCTGCTCTTAGGACGGGACTCAGGAGGGCCTTGTGCTGACGCTGCCTCTGGGGTTGGCAATGCTGGGGTCGGCTCAGCTCCTCTGGCCTGGAGGGCTGCTGCTGCTTCTGCTGCTGCTGCTGGTGCTGCTGGTGCCACTTCTGCTGCTGGTACTGCTTCTGCCGTTGCTGCTGCTGCTGCTGCTGCTGGTGGTACTGCTTCTGCCGCTGCTGCTGCTGCTGCTGCTGGTGCCACTTCTGCTGCTGCTGATATCGCTGCTGCTGGTGGTGCTGCCACTCTTGCTGATGCTGCTGGTTCGAGTGCTGCAGCTGCTGCTGGTACTGCTTCTGTCGTTGCTGCTGCTGCTGCTGGTGCCACTTCAGCTGCTGCTGATATCGCTGCTGCTGGTGGTGCTGCCACTCCTGCTGATGCTGCTGGTTCGAGTGCTGCTGCTGCTGCTGCTGCAACTTCTGCTGCTGCGGCTGCTGCTGCTGTGGCTGCTGCGGCTGCTGCCACTTCTGCCAGTGCTGCTGCCAGTGCTGCAGCCAATGCTGCTGCTGCTGCAGCTGCTGCTGCTGTTGGCGCTGCCACAGCTGGCACCACTGCTGCTTCAGCTTGTTGAACTGATAACGGAGCAGAAGCTCCTCCAGACGGTCCTCAACACCGTCAGCTGTTAGAAGAAAAAAAAGATCAAGAGTCAGGCATTAGGCCTAGTGGGAGGAGGGCAACACAAAATGTACAGTAGTTTGCTGTTGACATGGGCTGCTTAGTCGAGATGAGTGACAAATGGACCGTTGATATAGGCCTACCGTCACATAACAAAACTTAAAGGTGCACTGTGTCACATTTGAGTGGTTTAGCCTATTTCCAGAATTCATATTTCCCATTCACAAATGTTATCTTTTTCATGAATGCTTACCACCACCATCAAATTCTAAGTAGGCTATTTATTATTTATGACTGGGAAAATTGAATTTTTCATACATGAAAAGGGGGATGGATCTTTTGTATTGTCTGACATTTTGAATTTCCAGAAAAAAATGCCATGTCTAGCCGAAAACCTTAAAGTGTTTATGAAACGAAAACAAAGTAAAGGAATTTGACCATTTCCAGGACAGATTCTGAAAGTTCTAAGCCTTGTGAATAAAATGGGATATTGTCTGGGTGATATTTTGTCCTAAAAGTCATGTTAAAACGTTCCCAAAAAGTGTTTTTTTGGTGACATGCAAATTTTATGCAAATGATATGCGTGACATAGAAGGGGTGAGTTCAGCTCATTCCACCTTGTTCAGATCAATGGCGGCTAGTACCAAAACAAAGCGCAGTGTCAAGCAGTGTGTTGCTGGAGGGCCGAACGGTGCCAGCTGCAAAAATGACTACTTGACAGAAGGAATATCTTTGCACAAGTTCCCTTCTGTGAAGAATGATGGAACTGTGGCCGACAAGGAGAAGGCTAAATCAAGCTAGGGCTCTGTGGATCCAATGCGTGGTTTTGAAGCAAGCTCGTGGTCACTGTTGTGCTCGGCACATTTCCACCCCTTGTGCTTCACCACAAATGTGGAGGTCGCGGGCATGGTTGGACTGAAGAGAATGCTATTGCCTCAAGCAGTTCCAACAATTGACATCGCCGGCGTGCAGACTGAAACTGCCCCTGTAACTACTCGGGCACGAAGACAGGTGAGTGCACTGCTTTGCTTTAGGCTACTCGTTTTACCTTGTCCATCTGCTTTGTATGTTGTTTTCAGGAAAGGGTAATGCACATTACATGCCAAACCGATGCGAATGCTCTCGGAATATGCACTTTTTATTGATTGCCATTCAACTGGTCAATAAATTGGTTTTGGGAGGATATCCGCACATCAGCGTGGTGCTCTCAGTCGAGGACAGCCAACTCACAGATTGGGGTACTGCTTAGCGAATAAACAGAGATGCACATAGCGTAGGCCTACTTTGAAGCGTTGATTGTTTGTTTTTAGTATTGTGGTGCATGTGTGGCTGACATTTGGACACACCTCGTCCTCAGAGTCCGGCTGAAGGACACGCGACGCCTGTGACTTTGAGCACAAAAAATAATAATAATGATAAACGCTAAAAATATGCTGAGGACTCAGGCTATATAGGGCGTTTTTCCAACAGCCTAATACCTCCGTTTTTTCTCTAGTTGATGATATTTTTGCATGTAGCCTACATGCATTTCAATCACACTATATCGCGCAATTGAATCAAAATGCCCCCCATTTGTCAACAAATACACACGCCATGTCATTTGTGGGTCATGGCAAAGCGCCCTTAGCAACCTTAACCATAAACAAAACAAACTGTCAGGCTATGTCAACAATCGTCACTTCGCCTGTCAGACATGTCACTTTCTGCAGATGTATCAGTGCCTCTGAAATATGGGGTTGGATGTGTGGTTTTTCGACACGCTGATGTTTGTATCAGAATTTTGGTTCCTTTATAAGATGTGGGTCCATCAAATGTGTGTTGTTTTCTCAGATCGCCATACTAGCAAACCAGGGACTCCCCTCTATGATGTCACAGCCCAGCTCATTAGTCACACCAAATTTCACAGAATTCACACTTTGAGTTGCCATTTTCACAAGTTCCTCCGGGATGATTGGGTTCAAAGTCTCATCGATGCTATCAGAAAAAACAAGGCTTTAATGGGAATGACCGTTTGTTTTCGTTTCATAAACACTTTAATGTAGCCCACTTTGGTCAAACTAGTAAACATTAATTAATTAGCCTATTAGTACATATTCATGAAAAGAACAAATTTGGCAGTACAGTAGGCAGCGTCGTTTCAATGAGCAGCAATAGGCCTACCAACTCCGGCCATCATCCAACAGCTACACCTTTACAAGAACGTTTTCGACGCGCTCAGTGGGCCTACATCGAAGGAGACGGTTTGGAAACTGAACGGCGATTATCAACAAGTGCGCAGCGTGGTGATGACAATTACTTACTCAGCTTGCCGCTGGCTCTCCACTCCTCCTCGGCCTTCTTCCTCTCGTCGCGAGCCCGATCCAGCTGGCCTCTCTCCCAGTCCCCACCACCAACCGGCCCGATCACCCGAGACACCGAGACAGACACCGAGACGGCGGAGTCACTCCCCATCTTGGAGGGCTTGATCGGGTCAGGGAAAGGGGAAGCGCAGCTGGTTTCTCGGATCTCGCCCTCACGCAGTTGATCCATAGTTAATCCGCTGAAAAAGTCGTGCGACCGCATCTTTGCTTGTGTCAAATGAAAGTGAGAAGATTTCACTTGGCATTCCAGTTTTAAGCCCAATGAACGTTCTACACATTTCATCACAATGGTTGTGAAGTGATTTAAATCAAAACCTTTAGAATGCTCACTTCCCAGTTTTGTCGCCCAGATAGAATTGAGTCAGAGACGTTCTACTGTATGTAGAACTAAGATTTGGCTAGCCTGTTTACGATGATGATGATGATGATGATGTTATTATTATTATTATTATTATTATTATTATTATTATTATTATTATTATTGTGCTATAGGCCTACATTGTATTTGTTATAGTCAAGTCAAGTCAAGTCAAGTTGGTTTTATTGTCAATTTCTTTACATGCACTGGTCATACAAAGAATTTGAAATTACATTTCTTGCTTTCCCATGCAGACATAGACTAATCTAGGTAAGGACATAGACAGTATAGACATAGACAGTAATCATACATGGACATAAGGCAGTATGGACATGGACAGTGCTCATACAGACATTTAAAGTGCAAGACTGGACAACAGAAGACTTGCAGAGAACATACATTAAGAGGAGGTATTTGTTGTGCTTTTCCTAAAGTCCTTTATAGCGTTCTGACATAGTAATAGTAGCATTTTGAAATAAATAAATATTAAAATAGGTCTATCAAGTACACCAGCAGTGTGTGTGTGTGTGTGTGTGTGTGTGTGTGTGTGTGTGTGTGTGTGTGTGTGTGTGTGTGTGTGTGTGTGTGTGTGTGTGTGTGTGTTTAGTGCAGGTAGAAAGTGCGGTGTGCGGCTGTGTGTGTGTGTGTGTGTGTGTGTGTGTGTGTGTGTGTGTGTGTGTGTGTGTGTGTGTGTGTGTGTGTTTGTGTTGTTTGTGTTTGTGAGTTGTGTGTCAGTGTGTGTATGTTTGGGTTTAGTGCAGAAAGTGCAGTGTGCTTGTGTGTGTGTGTGTGTGTGTGTGTGTGTGTGTGTGTGTGTGTGTGTGTGTGTGTGTGTGTGTGTGTGTGTGTGTGTGTGTGTGTGTGTGTGTGTGTGTGCATGTGCATGTTTTGAGTTAGCGCAGGTTGAAAGTTCAGTCACAAATATAGTATAGTAGTGCTGGTGGAATGTTCAGTCGCAGATATGGTGGTGGGGATGAGGGGGGGGGGTTGTCAGGGGGTGGGGGGTAGCATGGCATATATTAGGACAGGAGACCCTTGAAACAAACAGAAGGCTATACCTTGCTGTACCACAGGCCGAGCCTAGGCTATAGCCTACATGTATAAAATAGGCCCAATACCAAGAGAAAAATAAAAATGAGAAGATAATACCGGTAGTCTATTAGCCTACATGAACAAATTTTGAGCGTAGGCTAGTCTCTTTGCGCAGATGGGGCCCCGTTCAGTCATTGCTGCAAAGACTCAATTCATAACAACATTGTTATGACATGAAAGAGAGCCATTACGACATGTCACACCAGTAGGGTTTAAAAGACAATCTCTGTATCATCATGGGCAAAATCCTCTCAAGACCTCTTGACAGAAGAGGACGAGTTTGAGCAGAATGAGTATTTGTGTATGCCTGCCTGCCTGCCTGCCTGCCTGCCTGCCTGCCTGCCTGCCTGCGTGTGGGCGGGCGTGTTTCTTACAGGTGTGCTGTTCTCTTCTGCTTTAAGGAATTTGTCGGTTTACAAAAGGAAAGGCCGAATTGCTGAGAGATTAAAAATAGCCAGCTTTCCTTGACAACTACATTCTGCATTTTGATGTGAGCTTTATAAATGTAAATGTAAGCGGCTGCTATCAACAATGACTGATTGCTTTTTTCATTCAGTTGCACTTGCACTTTTTGCTTATTTTATTTTCAAAGAAAGTATGTGACTCAATTTGTCACGACAAATATATTTATGAATGTTTTACTTTCCTCTCCAATCTTTACTGTACTGCGGGCATGTTGAATCCAGAGAGTGATGTAATGCAGCCAAACAAAATGTATATGTTTACAAGATAACATCTCAACAGCCCTGCAAGTCTAAATATTAGCACTGAAAATCACAAAAGTACAACAAATAGGCTATAACAAACTACTAACCCTCTTTCATGGGTGGCATCTGTACTAATATCATCCTCTCTCTTCTCTATGTAGGCTGTATACTATACAACCAAACAGAAATGAAAGTACCACAGTTAACTGTTATGGGCAGTCATGGGTAAGCGGTTAGGGCGTCAGACGTGTAGCCCAAAGGTTGCCGGTTCGACTCCCGACCCGCCAGGTTGGTGGGGGGAGTAATCAACCAGTCCTCTCCCCCATCCTCCTCCATGACTGAGGTACCCTCCCTAGGGGCGCCATTGAGGGCTGCCCCCTTGCACGGGTGAGGCGTAAATGCAATTTTGTTGTGTGCAGTGTTCACTTTGTGTGCTGTGGAGTGCTGTGTCACAATGATAGGGGGAGTTGGAGTTTCCCAATGGGCTTTCACTTTCACTTGACTTAACATAAATGTACTAAGCTTGTCGCTGGGGCAGTATGCTGGGGCAAAATAATTCACCTAGTTTATAGTGTAATATAAAGTGGTGACCTATGCAATAAAAATTGTACCTCCAGGACCAAAAGTCATCTCTGGATTTAAGGTAAAAGCTCATTTATGATATTGTATTGTAGCCCAGAGGATGGCTACATAATTGTTTTGCAAAAACTGCAATAAGGTTAAGTTCAGAGAAATGCTCCCATCTTATCACATTACTGTACATTACACAGTTGACGCGACTACCGTTATTTACAGGGTAGGTTACCGTCCCTGGGGTAATATACGGTAAGGTGCCTTATATAAGGACACTTCAGCTATGGATAGTGCAGGGAGAGGTAAGGGTGGAATTTGAACCTGTAAGCCTCCAAGCCTCTACTTCTAAGACCATCTCCTTGGCCTACATGTACAGTATAGGCCTATATTGAACATTGTAAATCCATGTCCAGTTACATATATCTAAGACATTCATACTAGGCGCTTTCCTTTAACTTGTGGACTTGTCTTAAATGTTGTGTTGGGAAAAAAGTAATCCATTTGTGTACAGTAGGAATCAATACTAGCAAGCTATTGCAGAGAGTACACAGTGTGTATTCTACTGTATCACAAATCTCAGGCCTACTGTTAGTTCAGAATGGTTGCATGTTAAGCTGCTTTGTCATCAAGAATCGTCTTCAAAGCCAGAGACACTCAGAAGGGTCCTTCAAGCCCTGGCAGGAAATGCGAGTAAGCATCGAGAGAATTTTCTAGATGCAATTGGTGTTGTATTCTCTCTCATCTTTCTCTCTGGCCCGATGTCTCTCTCGTTCCTGTTCACATGCTAGCTTCATCTCGTTCTCTCCCCGTACTGCCTCTGTTTTTCTCTCCTCTCTGAATTGATCTCACACTCCCTTTCTCTCTCTCCGTCTCTGTCTCATGTTCTCAATCTCCGTCTTCCTCAGCTACTCTCTTTCCACCACTCTTTCTTTCTTTCCATGTCTATTTCGCTCTCTCCTTTCATGTCTATCTCTGTCTCCCTTGCTCTCTCCCTCTCACTCTGCATCTTTCTCTTTCTCTCTTTATTTCCACTCTCTCTCTCTCTCTCTCTCTCTCTCTCTCTCTCTCTCTCTCTCTCTCTCTCTCTCTCCGTAGCCCCAGTGCACCTCTGAGAATACAAAGCACAGAGCAGAGGACAAACCAACAGGGAGTCTAATAGCCCCGATGCCACTTTGGGAAATAGAACTCAATATATCTCCTACATATTCCAAACCCTTTCATGTTACAAAACGATTTATTTCAAACCCTCTCCAAATCCATGTTCACTTTAGCACTTTCATGTTGCAAAATCCTATAGGTCGGGGCTTTAACATTCCTAGGGTTAGTTGGATGGAAAGTACAAACCAACAACAACAACAAAATGCAGTCATACTTGGGGAGACCGGTGTACATTTTTCGTCACAGCCAAGTGATAAAGGTTTCATGGTTAAATGAATGGGGTAAGTTGAGCCAAAGCAAAAATCTCAGCTAAATAAGTTTTATTTATTATAACAAATGTGTTAATCTGTGAAATGAAACAACTAAAACAACTAGAGATGTCCGATAATATCGGCCCACCGATATTATCGGCCCGATAATACATAAAAATGTAATATCGGTCGATATCGGTATCGGATTTTTGACCTATCAAAACCGATATAATAATGCTTGAATTACTGTACACTTGTCTCCTTAATTATTTTTCTATTTCAAGTCAAGTCAAGTCAAGTCAAGTAGGTTTATTGTCAATTTCTTTACATGCACTGGTCATACAAAGAATTTGAAATTACATTTCTTGCTTTCCCATACAGACATAGACTAATCTAGGTAAGGACATAGACAGTATAGACATAGACAGTACTTATACATGGACTTAAGACAGTATGGACATAGACAGTGCTCATACAGACATTTAAAGTGCAAGACTGGACAACAGAAGACTTGTAGAGGACATACATTAAGAGGTATTGTTGTGCTTTTGTGCTTTTCCTAAAAACAAGTCCGACAGGCGGACAACAGATGCGTCCGTCTATGCCCGTTCTGAACCTTTTTTGCCCAAACGCCCCCTTGGCCTCCTCATAACCTGTCAAGGCAATTTATCAATAAGCCTACCATGTACTGTATAAGCCTGGATTTGAAAAAGTACCATAGGATTTCAACAGTGTTGGGCAATTTACTGAAAAACTGTAATGCATTGCTGATTACATGTTACTGTCTTTTCAAAATAATCCCTTACACTACATTTAGCAATGTGGGGACCTAAGGCGAATTTAGCTTAGGGGGGCCATCGGTCCATCCCATATCACATTTTTTTTTAACATAAAATCTCTATTTTTGTTAGGCTATTTTTTTTTTTTAAATCACTTTTTTTTTTTTTTTTAATTACAAACATAAAAAACAGGCAAACATTACAACCCTTTCTGGACAGATTTCAATGAATAGGCTATTTGCAATTTTGCATAGGCCTACATTAAATAAACTAAAATGTGAAATTCTCTTTTCACTTTAATATGAGAGCAGTGATGTCCCCCCCTCACTGAAGTGTTATTTCATGTGTGAGCATGATGCTGTCACCTATTTGAAGTGACGTTGATGTTGGATTTCATGGAATACTTTTAAATGCCGCTTTGGGAAGAAGAAAACAGAGTAGGCGACAGGTGAACAGGTATTTCTGTCAAAACAGTGGTTTGCAGGCGTTTGCGTTTTCACGTGGATATTGTCTTCGTGGACCGTAACAGACAAACCGTAAGTTCCATAAACTAATCAATGAGACATTGGCTACGTGTACATGATGTTTTTAAGTCCGATTTAATGAATGCGATTTAAATAGATCGGATTAAGAGTTATTTTGCGATGTGTATACATGGCACTTTGCGATTACCGGTAAACGTCTGGGGAAAATAAAGCATTGCGATTGGACTGAGGACGCACGTGCTGAGCGAGCCAAATAAGGCACGGGGGCGTGGTTCAATGCCACCGAGATGCAGGTCATCTTCCCCACGAAAATCGTTGCCTCAGGCGGACTGAAATCACAACATTTCCCCCTTTCTCCCTGGATCATTTACAATGCTACATGCTACCCTGTTAGCATAGAAAAACGAGTGGTCAAATGGTAATGTGGAGTAACTTTGTTGTGCTTCATTACTTCGTGGGGCACTTTTACATCAATATATGGAAGCCACAACATTTATAGTCGCTTAGGGACTTTAAATTAAGCAAAACTTTCATGTGAAAATCAACAGGAAGTGCCGCCATGTTTTTCTCACAGGCAAAGAGCACGGTTGGTTTGCACGCATGAGCTCCAGGCCAAAACTGAGCGACTGCCACCTTGTGGACACAAGAGGGAATCACAGGAGGGAATCACAATTCAGAAACGCATCACGGGAGGGAAACACATCACGGGAGGGCGGACGGACGGACGGAGGGACGGACGGACGGACGGACGGACGGACACCAAAGCCTCTTATAGAGATGCGTGGGACGCATCTAAAAAGTCCTTTATAGCGTTCTGACATGGTAATAGTAGCATTTTGAAGAAAAATAAATATGAAAAAGGTCTGTCAAGTACACCAGCAGCAGTGTGTGTGTGTGTGTGTGTGTGTGTGTGTGTGTGTGTGTGTGTGTGTGTGTGTGTGTGTGTGTGTGTGTGTGTGTGTGTGTGTGTGTGTGTTTAGTGCAGGTAGAAGGTGCGGTGTGCGTCTGTGTGTGTGTTCGTGTGTCTGTGTGTGTGTGTGTGTCAGTGTGTGTCAGTGTGTTTATGTTTGGGTTTAGTGCAGAAAGTGCAGTGTGCTTGTGTGTGTGTGTGTGTGTGTGTGTGTGTGTGTGTGTGTGTGTGTGTGTGTGTGTGTGTGTGTGTGTGTGTGTGTGTGTGTGTGTGTGTGTGTGTGTGTGTGCATGTTTTGAGTTAGTGCAGGTTGAAAGTTCAGTCACAAGTATAGTAGTGCAGGTGGAATGTTCAGTCGCAGATATGGTGGTGGGGGATGGGGGGGGGGGGTTGTCAGTGGCCTTGCTGGCTAGAGGCTGACAGTGGAGGGAGAGTGGGTTGAGTGTTCAGCATCTTGATCGCTTGGTGCATTGTGCTGCTCGCCAGCCTGGTGGTACGGGAACGGAGGCGCCTGTACCTCTTTCCAGAGGGCAGGAGGCTGAACAGTTTGTGTGCAGGGTGGCTTGTGTCTTTGATGATCATCAGTGCTTTCCGGGTGAGGCGTGTGGTGTAAATGTCCTGCAGGGAGGGGAGTGGTACTCCAATGATCTTCTTCGCTGTGTTCACAACACGCTGGAGTGTCTTCCTGTTTTTCTCCGTGCAGCTTCCTCCCCACACTGTGATGCACACTGTATTTTGCACAGAATGGGAAAAGCTTTGTTGCATTCGAGAATGCATCTAGTGGGGCGATACAATAAAATTAAGCATATTTTGTTTCACAGCAGGAGATGTGTAATGTTACCTAAAATTTGTTGTGAGGAAAAATAACCCACATATATCGACATCGTTATCGGCTGATATCGGAATCAAAAATTGAGAGTTGGACAATATCGGCATATCGGATATCGGCAAAAAAGCCAATATCGGACATCTATAAAAACAACAGAACTATGCCAAAGAATACATATTGTGGGCCCTTAGAGCTTTGTTTGAATACAGTGGCGAAAAATGTAGAGTGCAATGTAGAAAA
>NC_085876.1:36855603-36858103 GCF_034702125.1 Engraulis encrasicolus
ATCCCCAATTTGCATATTGTTTATTTCTCATATTTTTCTCGTTTCTCGTCCTCAAAAATATGCACCTTCTGGATTTTCACATGCTGGTGCTCTACATGCAGAATCCACAAGAAACTGGCTATTATTTTGGGAAATGCAGACTGGATGTGGAGGAGCTTTTTGCGGCGAGCAGGGAAAAAAATAAGAGGGAAGAGCGCTGCACATTTTCCAGAATTGATTCAACACTTAGAGAGTAGAATCAACATTATGAGTGTTAGAAACTCCAAAGCCTATGTCCACATTAAGCGGGATAGATATGAATACACGTATCCTAATCCCTGGTTAAATTGGTCTGAATCCACACCATTGTTTTCATATTGTTTACAGAATGTTCTGCCACTGAGGAAGACGGTATTTTCACATCTCTCCACTTCAGCAGTCCTTTTAACCTAAGGCACTTGCAAAAAAGGGGGCTGAATGCCTGAGCCCTTTTAAGAAAAAGCTGCCCTCAGCCTATAAAAACCAAAATATCTCAGCTTCTGAAGTTGCATGTAAACGCTAAGACCCTCATCTTTCATAAGCATGTGTTCATTCATCTCAAACAAACAGAGATTTTTAATGAAGTTGTCTCAAATCTCATGAACCTGAATGTTGCATAATGCAGCTCCAGGCACCAGGGCCAATGTTGCGCAGCGCAACATCCAGCATCCATGGGTTAAAAAAACCTTGTTTTATGTGTTCGAATTTGCTGTATTAGGGACACGGTCCGTATGGAAAATGGGTGCAACACGATTGTGGTAACCAAGTGTGTAGTATAAGTAGTGTAGTGTAGTGTAGTGTAGTGTAGTGTTCCACACTAACCGGGCGAATACACCGGCCACGACGAGATTCATGCGACAGAGAATCGCCTCTGTGCAGTAAGAGCTATACGCGCGATTGAAGCAAACCTATGTCCTTTAAAACGCAAGCATTCCAACATTCCCATTGGCTGTGTTCACTGACCTCTATACAGTCATTGGCTGTGGCGGCTTGTCGCCGAAATGCATCATAGCTCATTTGCATAATATTCCCAGGAGTTCAACTACATACTGTTGCTCTCGTCGCGCGAATCACCTCTAGTCTCCAGAATTGCTTTTGTCGCGCGACTCAATACAAAGTCAATTACTTCCATCGCTCGCCTCGCTCATGTCGCGGCCGGTGTATTTGTGCGGTAACTAGGCCCTGGTGGGGCAACCCCAATGTAACTATACTTCCATCCCCAATATTTCCCAATATTTAACAGCCATGATGGATAATGTACGAGTAACACCAGAAACTCGGCAGAAAGAGGATGTCCGGTTGTCAATGTTCAGTTTGTGGCCAATTTATCTCCAGCTGTCAGTCAGCTTTAAAACGTATAAACGGTGTGATGTGTGCCATGTGCGTTTTGCCCGTTTTTGGGGGAAAAACATTGGGGGATAAGCCAATGCAAGTCAATTGGTGATATTGGGAAATAATAAATGAAAGACAAGGACCTGTAGACAAGCGTTGTTCATGCGCAACATGCCGAAAACATGTCGTGTTGCCTGATGCTCAAATAACATAGCCAAACAGTCGTGGCTGAAGCACGGACGGTGTTCGGTGTTAATTTAGGTGAGTCGATGTTGCATGTAAGTTAATGAGACATTCGGTTTGTTTTCCTCTAAAAAGGGGCGGACCGCTCGTTCACGAACAAAGTGCCCGGATGGCCATTCATACGTATAGCAGGGGATGAATACAGACAATTACTGACAAACATTCACGGTGTACTCTGACCTGTTCCACACTCCAAACCTGGAGGTAGTGGCATAGCACTTTACCATGCCACCAGTACTGACCATAGAAGAAGAAAGTGGCTACGCTCTGATGACATAAGTAAGCCATCCTATCTCGTCCAGAGCCATACAGAGAACAGAGTTACGCGATTGGAGGACCAGGAATTAAATTGCAGCCCCGCCTTTCAACGAGATAAGGTTGTGCCTAAAGCGGCTGTCTTCCCATAGACTCAACATAGAACCACCACATTAACAGCCAAAAATAAGGACTAACAAACTATACTGCGAGGTAATCACCACAAATATGTAAACTATCAACTTTCTCGGTGGTGATAATCACAACAGTTTTACCACCTGTGATGTTTATCTGAAGTTATTACTACGAACAGCAAGTCTTGTCATATTCCCTGCATTGCATCGCATTGCATTTGCTGTGTGCTACGCCCACTACTAGGCACTAACATTCGCAACGCTGAGCAGTACTGAGAAGCTAAAACAGCTAATTTTGCTAATGAGGAAGTCGGCCCTAGCGTACAGCGGAGATCGCCTGACTCTGTTCTCTGTATGGCTCTGATCTCTTCTATCCTTGCTCATTAAGGTGGAAGTACAGGGGTCGGACAGCCATTTTGCATCTGTCATTTTGCATCCACAGTTAATTCTGTTGGATGTGGTTCATCTTTCTTGCTGGTATGCAGACATTACCTTGGATACCGTAGCTTTCTTGATAC
>NC_085876.1:36865603-36870603 GCF_034702125.1 Engraulis encrasicolus
TCCTCAAGACAGTGATTAATGAAAACAGTCTAAAGACTTTGACTGAAGAGTTTGAAGCATTCTAAATGTGCAACATGCAGTACAGCATGCAATATTTTACCTCAGTATTTGAAAATGTCTAGTTATGGCCCTGCATGGCGCTATTCCGACATACCGCTATTCCGACATCCAACTGTACCGACATGCCGAGTGAATACTATGCATGAAAACATCATGCCACACCAACAAGGCTGTTTCCCGACGGTAGCTGCACTGGAGATGGCTTATTGGCACACAGTAATGTGAAAATCCGCTGAAATTATATTTCAAAAATAAATTGTTGCGTGTGTTCTAGTGTGTGTAAATACAGGTAAATGAAGCTACAATGACCGAATTGGTATACAACAAACAAACAATGCATCCGTTAAGCACTCGCGGCACAATGCCTGGAGTCTGACTACTGTACTGTAGCCTTGAGGCCTTGTAGCCAAAAGTGGCTAGCGACATGAGACCTCGTGTGCAGATCCATCACAGCTTAAAGGGACACTGTGAGATTTTTAGTTGTTTATTTCCAGAATTCATGCTGCCCATTCACTAATGTTACCTTTTTCATGAATACTTACCACCAGCATCAAATTCTAAGTATTCATTATGACTGGAAAAATTGCACTTTTCATACATGAAAAGGGGGATCTTCTCCATGGTCCGCCATTTTGAATTTCCAAAAATAGCCATTTTTAGCTGCAAAAATGACTGTACTTGGACCATACTAGCAAATATTTGTTTATTACTCAGTAAACTTTCATGTAAAGATCAAATTTGGCAATAGGCAGCCCAGTTTCAATGAGCAGCATAGTTGCAGTACCTTTTTTGACCATTTCCTGCACAGTGTCCCTTTAAGCAGAGATTCTTTAAGTATAGAGATATGCCAACATAATAGGTTTCTATGGGCACCTAACGTGACCAGGTTCCGGTCTGCCTAAAGGGCCGTGTCATAATGCTCCTAGCATTGAATAGAACAGTCCTCAGGTCTGCCTAGGTCTGCCTAAAGGGGGATTCCCCCCCCCAATAATAGAACCCGGAAACAATGGGCCAATGGAACCTCTCTCTCTCTACTCTGTCTGGCTTAAGTGGTTCACTACCAGAGCAAAAGGAGGCAGAGGCAGAACTGTAATCTGCCCCTCAGCCTCATTTGCACTGCAGGGAGTCTGCTGCAGCCACAGTTCCACACAGAGCCATGTAATGCAGTGGTGGTGGTTCACAAACGTCTTCTGCTTGGACCCCATTTTGACCCTAAGTCTATTTGCACAAACCGCATCCCCCTCTACTCTTTTTTTAAAAGTACGTTTTTGGGGGTTTTGGCCTTTATTGTAGGACAGTGTGAGAGTAGACAGGAAACGATGGGGAGAGAGTGATGGGGTAGGGCGGGGAAATGGACTGGGGTCCCCATGGGCAATGTAAGCCCAAATGTGGGGGGCATAGCGCGCTGCACCACAGCGACCCCCCCATTCGCCCCTATTCCAAACGCCATACACTATTTGTCCATTCATATTGCTACATACATCTTCGTTTCAGATTCACAAGAAAAGTAAATATTTCTATTAGCCATGTCAGAGAGTAATGTTACCAGCCAATTTAGCTTTCCCTAACTAGCTGACTGACTGTTTTTACTCCAGGAAGTGCTGGGGTAGTACTGTAGCATCAGTCTGTGTGTGTGTGTGTGTGTGTGTGTGTGTGTGTGTGTGTGTGTGTGTGTGTGTGTGTGTGTGTGTGTGTGTGTGTGTGTGTGTGTGTGTGTGTGTGTGTGTGTGTGTTTGTGTGTGTGTGTGTGTGTGTGTGAGAGCTGCAGCTGTAAGTCTGTGTGCGTGTGTGTGTGCGTGTGTGAGTGCGTGTCACACACATGGGCGTGTGTAGCACTTATTTCCTTACCTCAGAATTCTCGTGACATTTAATGCGTCATCTAAAGATCATCACCTGAAGCTGGAATTAAATTGCCATCCCAATCAACCACGTTCACACACACACACACACACACACACACACACACACACACACACACACACACACACACACACACACACACACACACACACACACACACACACACACACACACACACACACTCGCGCACACACATGAAACCCACACACACAAGCATGCACCCACACACATACTCACAAGCACACATAAACACATGCGCACACACGCACACTCACACACATGCACACTCATACACACAAACGCACATGCACCCATACACACATCCTCACAAGCACGCACATGAGCGCACAGACGCGTACACACGCACGCACGCACACGCGCACGCACGCACACACACACACACGCACACACACACGCACACACTATACGTGCACACCCGCAAATCTGCCAGACTGACACCGCACACACACTATCCCACCCCATCCCCAGTTCAATCACGAGGAGCCGGCCGCCTGGCTCATCCAGCCCAGGTAGATAATGCATCAATCAGGGGAGAGATGGGGACTCGTTAGGGAGTCTCCTGCTCCTGCTCCAGCTCCTGCTCCAAGACTGGCTGGGTTCACCCAGAGGTGAACATCCTGACATTATCCACTCCACTTCAGCTCTCCGGAGTCCCCCATTAAGGCTGAAATTGCTGTGCTGTGTTAGCGCAGGCAGGGTGAGATACTGTACTGTATGGATTGAAATGGCCACCGGCGTCAAACACAAAAGTGAAGGCAGCAGGCAAGGCAACTTTCAACTGGGTGCTTAGAATTAGAGATGCACCGGATCTTGATTTTTAGGATCCTGCCAGATAACGGATCCACTGCCTAAGATCCTGCCGGATCCGGAACCGGATATCAGATCCTACGAAAGGGTTGAAAGACATATCCAACTCGCACACGTGGGCCCTTTTTATTACGTTGGCGCAAACTATTTTTAAGACTCATTGGCTTACTGCCACACTGCCTTCAACGGCCGCTTCCAAAGGGCTTTTACTCCATGCAGCGATTGGGGTTGTGAAAGACTGACTGAAAAGCCTAGGCTACGTAAAAAGTAGAGATGCCCCAGATCCTGATTTTTAGGTAACTGCCGGATACTGGATCCACTGCTTAAGATCCTGCCAGATGCAGATAGTCTGAAAAACCCTATTATCCTGCCGGATCTGGAACTGGATCTTGGATCCTGTACATCTCTAGTTAGAATACTATATCTATTATGAAAGTCTATCGGTGTTCTCTTAAGAGAGATAGAAATTAAGGTGAAAAAATGGGTTTATAAGTGTTGACAGTTGACATACTGTACTTTATCCAGTTTACGCCATCTTATATTTTAATAGTTTATTAGCTTAAATTTTAATAACGATAAGTTGTTTCGTTTTGAGTAGAACAGCAATAACTGATAATCCTGTATATGCCAATAATAATATCACTTCTGCTATGTCTTTTTAGTCTTTATATAGGCCTACATATATCCAATAGCCTACTAAAGATCATAAGACGTGACCATACTCTGCACTTAATCTCTCCAGGGCCTCCCATTAAGGCTATTAAGGTTGTGCTGTGTAGTGCAGGGTGATATACTGTACAAACTGAAATAGCCATGGACAGAGGAAGAGGTGTGCGATCAGAGGTGGGGACTATTGGAAAACATAGAGCAAAAGAAAAGTCATTACTGCACATAGAGAGGGGGGGGGCTAGAGAGAGAGAGTGTGTGAAATAGCTTTCTAATAATCAATCCACTTCTGCCTGATGCTGCGTATACGTTGTTAGACCTTTGGCGCCTGAAGCCACATATACGCTGCATTCAGACTCTTGAGATTTGAGATTTTTATGAAAAATGTGGGTATACTTAGAGCTGAATGAACACATTCCAATGCAAGAGGGTTCTAACTTTTAAAATGCAATTCATTTCATGCTTTTATGTGTGTCAAAGGCTAAGATATTTAAGTTTTAATAGGCAGAGGGCACCTTTTCCCAAAAAGGGCTTCGGGCTATTTTTTCAGGCTATTTTTGCGAGTACCTGGGTTAACAATACAAGTTGATTTAGGCTATCCCTATGTTTACAGCACCTGAATTTTCAGATCATGAGAGGTGAACATCCTGACATTAGCCAATCCACTTCATCTCCACATTAACCCAGGCTTGGGTTGCGCGATGAGTTATAGAGTGAGGGGTGGTATGGGCTTGGGTTGTGCTGTGGGTTATAGAACATAGGCTGGTATGGGCTTGGATTGTGCTGTGGGTTATAGTAGAAAATAGGCTGGTATGGGCTTGGATTGTGCTGTGGGTTATAGTAGAAAATAGGCTGGTATGGGCTTGGGTTGTTCTGTGGGTTATAGAACATACAGTATAGGCAGAGAGAGTAGAGAGAGAGAGGTTCCATTGGCCCATTGTTTCCGGGTTCTATTATTGCAAGGGGGAGGGGGGAAATCCCCCTTTAGGCAGACCTAGGCAGACCTAAGGACTGTTCTATTCAATGCTAGGAGTATTATGACACGCCCCTTTAGGCAGACCGGAACCTGGTCATGTTAAGTGCCCATAGAAACCTATTATGTTGGCATATCTCTATATAGTTAAAGAATCTCTGGTAAAGGCTGGTATGGGCTTGGGTTGTGCTGTGGGTTATAGAAGGGTGGTATGGGCTTGGGTTGTGCTGTGGGTTATAGAAGGGTGGTATGGGCTTGGGTTGTGCTGTGGGTGATGGAGCACTGGGTGGCACTGTATGGTGTTACGCCCCAAGTGGCGTTGCTACCTCCTTGTCATGCGTTCGTTTGTGATTATCCTTTGCAGGTGCGTTGATTGCTGGGATGCTGATGACTGACAATTGGTAACCGGTGACCTATTTAAGAGCGTCAGTTGGCATTCTTCAGGAGAGCAGTGAGCACAAAGCCAGACTTTGGTGTCGTGGGTTGCTTGCCCCTCGCAGGCCTTAAAACCCAGACTTGTGCTTCCGTCATCGGTTATTTGTATTTTCATGTGTTGGCCCGTTGGAATTGTATTGTTTAACATGTGTGTTGAAATATTGGTACGTTGGAAACT
>NC_085876.1:36878103-36893103 GCF_034702125.1 Engraulis encrasicolus
ATTCTCCACTACACTGTACGTGTGTGTGTGACAGACAAAGAGAAAAAGAGAGGGAGAGAGATTGAGAGAGAAAGAGAGAGAGAATGTGTGTGTGTGGGCGTGTGAGCAGTCCACAAGTAAAGATGGTACAAATAAGTGGTGTACAAAAAAACGCCATGACAATGCATCGCCATACTTATTTTCATGATATACTGCATCGATTCACGACAATGTATCGCAATACTTATTTTCACAATATACTGCATCGGTTCATGACAACAGATTATTTAATAATAATAAAATTGAATTGTCACCGATTCATTTTGTTCAGTACAGTGAAGGTAGGTTCTAATGGAAGCTAAAATGAGTAGGCAAAATTGACTTATGAATGCTGTACAGCCAGGACTGCTGACAGCTTTGGCTGGGTCCAGGACAAAGTCATCTGAAAAGGGCCCCCACCCAATATATCAATTGTAATTAGGGCCCAATTATGCCCCCCCCCCTCATCTCCCTGGGCCAAGGACAACTGATCAATTTGTCCCCCCTTGTCGGCTTCCCTGTGTACAGCAACTAACAAACAAGATGTATTTTTACACCTTTGCTGAAGTGAATATTGCAATACATCGTGAGATTTGCATCGTGGCAGGTGTATCGTGATCTGCATTGAATCATGAAGCCTTTGCCAATACCCACCACCCCTCGTGCAAATAAGACAATAGGGGGCGCTGTGGGCTTACATTGCCCACGGGGACCTCGGTTCGAGTTCGGCCGGGGTCATTTCCATTGCCATCTCTCTCTCCCTATCATTTCCTGTCTACTCTCACACTGTCTTCTAATAATAAAGACCAAAAAGCCCCCAAAAATACTTACAAATAAGAGAATAAGCGGGAACCTCAGTGAAATTCCCGATCTGTTATTTCCCCGTTGCCTGCAGACAGAACACACAGATGATTTCACTGATTAGCCAATGTACCTGCCTAATGACTTGTGTGCGCATTGCATCAGACGCGTCAGAATGAAAGAGAGGAGCAAGACTGCTCATTTACGTCACAACTATGTCGTGAGATACCACTGCATACCAAAAAGGTCTGATTCCTGCACAGGCCTACCGGGCCCAGTCCCAGGGACCCAAGAGCCAGGTGGGCCCTGAGGCCCAATGAAGCCTCCACGCTACGAAAAAAAACCACTTCATTATTGGTCTATATTAAAATGTTCTCATATAGGTTGGCATTCTACTTTTAAATGTGGAATTATCAATTTCTCCCCCGAACCCCAAACAACAAACCTTTTACAACCTTGCCATTCTATGGAGAGGGGGCCTTGCTTGTTGCCTGGCTCAGGGGTCCATGGATATTCATAATCCATCCTTGCATACAAATCTGGGGATTTTCAGGCAGCTCACTGTGTCTTTGCCCTATTTTAGTGGGATAAATGACAGAATAAGTGTCTGCCACAGCAGCAATTACATATTCTTTCAGAACCACAATATGCCACCAGGCAACGCTTACCTCAATGGTACCTGTGATGATGCAACATTTCCGTTGCCAGAACTATTTCTATAACCAGGTACAAGGAGTAGGCTACTTGTATTGCAATGAATCCCTTTTCAGTAGAGTAGACCCAGAGCAATAATGAAATATCATCTGTTGAAAAACAATAACGTAATGCCCAAAAAATGCAATGCATAAATCATGTCTTATAAATATGATTCTGCCTCTCAGTGGTTCAATCATTTTACACGTAAAGTAATGGTTAGCCAACTATATCCTGCATAACAGCATAATAATACATCAGATATCATTAATACACCTTACTTGAATCGTCATTCATTGAATTTATTAATGAGGGACCTACGCACCACTGTTGCTGCTGTAAGAGCATGCATGGGAAGCTGGAGAGAGAGAGAGAGAGAGAGAGAGAGAGAGAGAGAGAGAGAGAGAGAGAGAGAAAATGGAAATGGAGAGTGAAACAAGGCCAAGTGCAACATGCAGAGACAGCAGCCAAGCTGAATCAGTGAGTAAGGAAAAGTCTTTATTGGTGTTTTAGGGAAAATATTATAATAAAGCCAGACCACATTTCCCATCATTCCAAGGCAGGACCAGTAGACATTACCAGTGAAAGATTGGTAGTGGTGCGCTCATGGATCTGTAGTTCTTTTTTATATGTAACAGTCACAAAAAAAGGGGGAGCGATTCATAAAATCCACATCTGGGGGAAAAGTGTGAACAACAGAGAGAGGCGTGGTTGGATACCCGTTCAAGACCAGACATCTATTCAGGTTGGGCCACCAATACCCAATAAAACGTAATGCCGAGAGTTATATCGTGTACATTTTACATAGAAAAATAGCACTGTCAAAAGGTTTCTTAGGCGTTTTCTCTTTTTACAAACAAATTTCCCCACTCGTGATAAAAACATGGCCTGCCGTCAGCCGATGAGAGCTTGGGGAACAGCAGCGAGGCTCTCAGGGTCGCTGGACACAAGAGGCTCATGGGAGAGGAGCGTCAGGTGCGTCCAGGGGAAAAGATAGTCTTCCGACAGGTCATAGGTTTCAACCATATAGTCTTTTATGTGGCGTGTAGAAGTGAGTGCTGTGGGTGTATGTGTAAGTGTGTGTGTGTGTGTACGTAAGTGTGTTCTTTTTGTCTTCGTCAAAATGGAAACACAACAGAACAAAAGCCTACATCTCCCACAATGCACTTTGGGGGTCTGGCAATGTGTCAGAAGATACTGATGACAGTGATCAGGCTCATAGCATATATATATATATAGTATATATAAAGCAAAGTTTGTTATTAAGGAGCAATCAAGATGGCCGCCATAATAGGAGAGCTAACTGAGAGAATAGACCACCTCCCTAGGAAACCTATTGGAAAATGCTGCAAAGAAACAGATAAGGATAGAAACACAGATTGTCATAGTAACAACAACAATGGTTATAGTAGCAATCATAACTGTAGTAGTTACAATAATAAAATACATTTAATTCCTGTGAGTAAATTAACAAACACCATGTATATAATATTAAGTAATATTATATATATTTCCATATATATATATTTTGAATAAGGTTTATTAGAATCTTCTTCCCAAGGTATGCTCGGTAGTTTTGGTAAAACAATGCTGAACTTAATCGGGAAATTTTGGCAAATTTCCAACTGAGAATTGTGACAAGTTCCCACAATAAATTTTTCAGAATTGCCTCGAGAAAACAAGTTTCACATTTGCCACCAACCATCCACATTTCCGGTACTTTATACTCATAATACTCATTTCAAACTCCTGAGGAATTGACAATAATTCCGATCGGCTCGCATATAAACTACTCAAATATATATATATATTCTTTCAAGTCATGTACTTTACATTGATGATCACATAGTTCAAGCATAAGAATATACACACATATATCTAGTGAGAAATAGTTATTTTTAATATTCAATAGTACATTTATTTTTCCGTATGGTACAGTAGAATTAGGGATGTTCCATGTGGGATCAATTTTTGTGGAGAGGTTTAGACATACCATTGTGGTGTAGGTCTAAGAACCATTTCTATACAAAAAAGGAAAAAAAAAGAGATAAACAAGGTGAATCAATATATAGGCAGTTCAGTACTGTGAGTCGTATGTGTGTGTGTGTGTGACTGTGTATGTGTATGTTTTGTGTGCATCATGTCTAGTTGTGTCTCAGGTAGTGAGAGTGGGTATTGTGAGCACCATGTAGTGGACATAATATATAAGAACAGTCGCAAGAGAGAGGTTTGTGGTGGGAAACACACATGCAGTCAACTCATTCACTGCCAACATTGCCTGGGTGACCAAAACAAAATCTAAAACTCTGACTCTCAATGTGACACTTCTTTACGCCTCCGATTAACGCAGCAAGAGGGTAAGAGAGAGCTCCCGTGTATGTGTGTGTGTGTGTGTGTGACAAGATGCAGAGTGCAGGAGTGGTCAGACTCCATGTCAAAGTCTATTTGTGCGTAGTCTTCATACTGACCATCAAGAGAATCGCCAAGGTCGAGCTTATGTTGGTATATGAGTGTATAGATGAGAATGGTATGATTAAGTACTGTATGTATGTATGTGTGTGTGTGTGTGTGTGTGTATGTGTGTGTATGTAAGTTCCTTTACAGCCATACTTTCTTCAAGCATTTCAGTATATACATGGAACAAAAGTCTCTGGTGAGTACGGTACGTGTGTAAAATGACAAGAAAAGAAACAAACATGGTACATGACGGGCCTCTCTTCACCTCTTGGCGGTTTTTCTCTTCTAGTCACCCAGGCTTGAGACATACACACATATATTAAGCTCAAGAAAAACAGGAATCAAAGAGAAGAAGAGGTCAAAATTAAGTGCTTGAATGAAACTCACAATAAAGAGAAGAGAAACAACGAAAACAAAATGAAAACTATACACAAATTTTCATGTCATCTTTCTGTCCTTTTCTGTTGCTTCTCGTTCCCCATCATTTCTCGGTGAGAGAAAAGAAACAAAAAACAAAAAGTATAATATTTATAATATTTATATATTTATAACATAATAATCGTTCCCACACCTTTCATCGCCTCTACCACCTGCACGTTGCCCCTGATTAAAAGGTCTTTTACATTCTTATCCAAAAAGAGAGAAAAAAATACAACGAAAAAACAAAAACAAAGAGAAATAAAAAGAAAAACCTCAAAGCCGCCTCATCTTCGTCCCTGAACCCCACTAAAGCCAGTCTGACCGTTTATATTTTTAAAAAGAGATCTGAGAAATACTCCTGGATTTTCTAAGATTTTGTGTTGTAATAAAACTCCTCTGGTACTGGTTAGCCCTCGCGGTTTGCAGCCAGCACACACAGCGCAGCCACACAACGACAACAACCCCATAAACACCTGTGCCCGTTCCCCCACAACTGTTGCCCCACCCCCACCCCCACTAATATAGATAGAAAATATACAAAAGATTATTTTCCAAAATCTTTGTCACCTGTCTGAATCCACAACATATAAAAATATACAGTTTTCCTATGCGTAGTCAAAATCTCATGGCTCTCCTCCTAAAATCATCTTAACCCTCCACCTCCTCCTCCCTCTTCCTTCTAACTCCGATAAGATGCTTGGACCTCGCCTTCCTGCCCCCAGTTCAAAAATATACAAGTATTTATTTACTTTATTATATTTGCGTAATAATTAGCCTTTTCGTTGTGTGTGTGTGTGTGTGTGTGTGTGTGTGTGTGTGTGTATGTGTATGTGTATGTGTGTGTGTGTGTGTGTGTGTGTATGTGTATGTGTATGTGTGTGTGTGTGGGTGTGTTGCAATAGACTAAAAAAAGAGAATTACATCTGTGTCCCCTTGGCCTTAGCTTCGTCTCGTGTAAAGACTTGTGTATACAGTTATATAGCTCCACTGCTAACTCTCGCTCGCCCATGTGTGTGTTGTGTTTTTAGTTTTTCATGTGTGTGTGTGTCGTCCTCTTGGTGCTGGGGTGAGGTTGTGAAGCTGTGTGTATAAGACTGGCATAGAGTTCAGGTGCCCCTGATGTGGCGTTTTGCACCCATCCCTGCCTTACTCCATCCCTCCCTCTATTTCTATCTCTCTCTCCATCCCTCCCTCTTAAACTGGTGAGACAGGGTTCTATAAATGTTCAGGACCTTGTTGTGAGGGTTCCGGGGGAGAGGAACTACGTTTCGGGGAGGGAGAGGAGGGGGGCAGTGCAGGGAAGGGTAAGTGTTTGCAAGTGCTAACGTTATCACCCAAGAGCCTGCTCCTATACACGTGGTTATCATGTATACCTCTAAGCCCCACACCACAGGGGGGCGCTAGACCATGACCAACCACCACCTCCCGCCTTGCAATTCCTGAAGTGCTAAATGTTTTTGTTTTTGTCTGTTGGCTTATCTTCTCCATCCAACTCCCATATAAGCCACTTTTAAAAATCTCTCTCTCTTCCCATCCTCATTCTTCTTCTACTAAAAACACGACCAAGCGGCCCCCTGCATTCCTGAAGTGCTAAATGTTTTTGTCTTTTTGTCGGTTTGCTTGTTGGCTTCCCTCCTCCATCTCTACTCCAGTAGCCCCTTTTAAAAATGTCTCTCTTCCTCTCTATCTCTCTCCCTCCATCTCTTCTTCTCCTCTCCTCTTCTTGGCGTCCTCACAGGTCTCCGTGGCGCGTCTCGTACTTGCTGAGGATGTTGCGGCAGCGGCCCAGCTCCTTGCGCATGTCGGCCACCTCCTGGCGGAGGGCGGCGTTCTCGCGCTCCAGGAAGGCGGCGCGCACCGAGATCTGGTTCTCCTTCAGCCGCCGCGCGTCGCGCGAACGCTTGGCCGCCTCGTTGTTCTTCACCCGCCGGCTCCAGTACTTCTCGTCCTGTGGGCGTGGCGTCACAGCAAGGTCCCGCCAGGTGTGTTGTGTGTATGTTTTTGGGTGTGTGTGTGTGGGTATTGGAATGTGAGGGTGTGTTGAGAGTGACACGTTGGGATGAGGCGAGGGGGTTGGTTGGTTGGTTGACGGAGAGCAGCGATCAGACCCAAGAGAAATGGGGGTGGGGGGGGGTTGGGGAAGAGCGAAGAGAACACAAAATAGAATTGAGTTTCCTTGCAAACATACGGAATGTACAGTGGATAATACTACAGAGCGTGTCAAAAATGCATACACACTGTAAATCATTGGTAAGTTGGCGTTTTAAAGAAATGTAAAGTGTCAAAGACTGAAGAGAACAAAGAACAGGGACAAAACAATAAAACTATATCTGTAAATTCTGTGCGATTTGAATACTGCATGAATTTTACACCTACGGTACATTACAATGATTTAAAGTGTGTACGTTTTTCTGGACGCCCTGTACATTAAAAAGCAACACTAGGAGCTACTGTACACACCCTGATGCATTGCTTGACACTCAACACGGTCATTGTTCATGTAAGCATACACCTTTACAATGAGAACTAAACATAGCCTTCCTACGACAAAGAAAAGTATCGATTCACAAACAACATGGAGGAATGAGGAAATGTGCGCTGCCACAGAAGACTGACTGCCAACACCTCCTATGAGTGACGCAATTGAATGACACTTCATGAATGATCTTGGACACATGGGCAATCACCTTTCATTATATGATTAACCAATTACCAATTACCATAGCCAACCACTTAGAGTGCTGAATGCTAGTTAACTGTGTAATCACAGGCCAACTCCTGTATTATCTACCAATCACTTCCATTTAATAGTTATTAGCATTCCTCATTACTTTTTTTTATTAATTAAAGCTTTTATAGAGATAAGTGCTGAAAATAATTAGCATCTGCTACACATGCATACACGTCACACAAGCCTGGCATAGGGTGGTTCATGGATATATACAGTCCCAAGAAAAAGTTTGTACACCCTTTGAAATTTCTTACCTTTCTGTCAAAATTGGTCATAAAACATTGTCTGATCTTCCTGGAAATCGCAAGAAGGAACAACCAGAGTCTGCTTTAATTAATTCAACCCAAACATTTACAAGTTTTCATATTTTCAGTGGCCATAAGATGTAAACATTCACAGGACAGCAAGGCATAAGTAAGTACACCCTTGCATTCAATAGGTTTTAACCCTAAATTAGTCGCAATAACCTCAACCAGACGTTTCCTGTAGTTGCAGATCAGATTAACAAAACAATCTGGATGTATCTGGTCTCCCTCTTATTTAGAAAACTGCCTCTCGTCAGCAAGGTTTGTGGGATGTCTGGAGTGCATAGCTTTCTTGACTTCATGCCATAATCTCAATTGTTTTTTGTCAGGGCTTTGACTCGGCTATTCCAGAATCTGTATTTCATTATTATGAAGCCATTCTAAAGTCGATTTGCTTCTAAAGTATGGGTTGTTGTCACATTTCAGCACCCATCCTCTTGTGTGCTTCAACTGTGTGACAGACTACCTCACTTTTTTCTGTAAAATATCTCGATAAACCTCTGAGTTCATTGTTCCATTGATGATAGCAAACTCAAAAGGGCCTGAGGCAGCAAGGTAGCCGCATATAATGATGCTCCCGCCACCATACTCAAAGGCGGAGATGATGTTTTGGTGAAGGTGTGGTTCTCCAGTTCTCCTCCAAACCTGACATTGTGTGTTCCCCTGAACAAATCAACTTTGGTTTCAACGTTGGTCTACAGAATATTTTGCAGTAATTCTATGAAGCATATAAATGCTTTTTCGCAAACCTCAAAGGTGCAGCAATATTTTTTTGGACAGAAACCCCATTCATTTTAGATTGGCAGAATGAATCCCATTTTTAGCTATTCTTGGTTACATCTCCTCTTCTGAGTATGGTGGCGGGAGCATCATTATATGCGGCTACCTTGCTGCCTAAGGCCCTTGACAGTTTGCTATTATCAGTGGAACAATGAACTCAAGTTTATTGTGATATTTTACAGAAAAAACGTGAGGAAGTCTGTCACACAGTTGAAGCACACAAGAGTATGGGTCCTGAAATGTGACAACAACCCATACTTTAGAAGCAAATCGACTTTAGAATGGCTTCATAATGAAATACAGATTCTGAAATAGCCCAGTCAAAGCCCTGACAAAAACAAATTCAGATTAAATGGCATGAAGTCAAGAAAGCTATGCACTCCAGACATCCCACAAACCTTGCTGACGAGAGGCAGTTCTCTAAAGAAGAGGGAGACAAGATACAAACAGATTGTTTTGTTAATCTGATCTGCAACTACAGGACAAGTCTGGTTGATGGTATTGCAACTAACTGAGGGTTAAGACCTACTTAATGCAAGGGTGTACTTACTTATGCCCTGCTCTCCTGTGAACATTATGGCCTTATGACCAATAAAAATATGATAACATGTAAATGTTTGGGTGGAATTAATTAAAGCAGACTCTGATTGTTCCTTCTTGAGATTTCCGGGAAGATCCGACCATGTTTTATGATCAATTTTGACAAAAATGTAAGAAATTTCAAAGGGTGTACAAACTTTTTCCTGGGACTGTACTTTGTGTATGTATACTGCATACTACACTAAATACTAATATTAATATGGTATTACTATGCCTCGCATCTTATGCACACACTGAAGTCTTTTGATCATTTTTTACTTCTGATTAAGAAAAAGATTTCAAGCTGTTTTTCCCACATGGCTTTATATGTAGTTTAGAAAGCTGCCTTGACCACAAATGCCTTGGGAATGTTTCCAAGGAAAAAGATATATTGCAAAATCCTTAAATGAAAGTCTAATCGTAAATCCTTATAGTAAGCCATTTCAGATTAAAAGGTAAAGACTGGTGCATTGCTGCCATTGCTGACTTTAGAAAGCCGGTTTAAGATTGCTGGTTGGGCATAACAGAGTGGATTGTGGGAGATGTAGTACCTTCTGCTCCTGGGGCACCAGCATCTTGCGGGCCTTCTTGATCATGGGCTGCGGCTTGAGCTCCTCGTCCGAGAAGCGGTGGCGGCGCGGGTCGAAGGCCTCCTGGCCCGGCACGCTGGACAGCGCCAGGTCCGCGGGGTCGGGGTCAAAGTTCACCATGACGTCGTTGGCGCCGTTGCTGAGCGGGCCGGGCGGCGGCGGACAGGACGAGGACGAGGAGGAGGACGGCTCCGGGGGCACGGCCTGGCCTCCTGTGGCACGGGGAGAAGAGAGGCACCGGGAGAGGAGAGGAGAGAATAGGAGAAGAGAGAAGAGAGGAGAGGAGAGGAGAGGAGAAGAGAAGAGAAGGGAGGAGAGGAGGAGAGGCAGAGGGAGAGGAGAGGAGAAGAGAGGAGAGGAGGAGAGAAGAGAGAAGAGAGGAGAGGAGAGGAGAGGAGGAGAGGAGAGGAGAAGAGAAGAGAGGAGAAGAGAGGAGAGGAGAGGAGAGGGAGAAGAGAGTTAGAGGGAGAGGAGAGGAGAGGAGAGGAGAGGAGAAGAGAGAAGAGAGGAGAAGAGAGGATGAGAAGAGAGGAGAGGAGAGGCAGAGGAAGAGGAGAGAAGAGGAGAGGAGAGGCAGAGGAAGAGGAGAGGAGAGGAGAGGAGAAGAGAAGAGAGGAGGAGAGGAGAGGAGAAGAGAAGAGAGGAGGAGAAGAGAGGAGAGGAGAGGAGAAGAGAAGAGGAGGAGAAGAGAGGAGAGGATAAGAGAAGAGAGGAGAGGATAAGAGAAGAGAGGAGGAGAAGAGAGGAGAGGAGAGGAGAAGAGAAGAGAAAGAGAGAGGGGGTGGGAGAGAGAAAAACAGAGTTTGATTAAATACTGTACACGAACGCACAATGACAGAAGGTGAGAGATGACTAGATGTGATTCTCATTCACACATTCTGTAATACAGTGGTACAGTACTGACGTGACAGAGAAACGCAATGGCATGAAATAACCACCAGGAGGCAGCAAAGGCCATAAAAGTCAACACCTCAAGCTCAGGGAAACAGGCATGTCAAGTAAAAGCTCTTACACTTCTTTCCTTTTACATACAAGATTGTAGATCAGAACTATCACCATCCACACACACACACACTATCTGTGCATCAACATGCATAATCCATCAATGTGAAATGTTAAGAGATGAGATTTTACATAGAGGACTAATCCATATCATGTCATGACCATACAAATCATAATCATAACCATTACCAAATCACATCATGGTTAAGACAATAGCTAGGTACTGACAACCGAACATAATCTATAGCCTTCCAGCAAGCTTCCTCAGTTTCAGGATCCCAGATATTACACAGCACTTCAACAAACACCCCTGCATCATATGTATTCTATGGACCGTGTGCCTCTTATATAACACGTGTAGAATACATGTGTTCAGGGAAAAGAGTGTGTTGTGTGTGTGTGTGTCTGGGTTTTTTTCTGCATTCTTAAGGGATTAAAGTGTTTACAAGCTGCTGGGAGTCTAGGAGTGACTGGAGGGCCAGGGTGGTGGATAGCCAGGCTGATGAGTAGGCCAGTGTTTGGAAGTGCGGCTATTCCTTTGCTGAGCTGGCTAAAGGCTCCTGAGGTTTTGTTTTTCGGGCCCTTGAGCATAAGAGGACTGGGAAGGAGGAAGTGGCGGGAGCTGAATAGGAATGTGGTGATATAGGAAGCATGTTCGATAAGGATCTGGACCCGCCCTTACCAAAACAAGAACCTGCTCCTGACAAGAGAATACCCCCCCCCCCCTCCTCCTCCTGACGGCCCCTACACCCTCTCCTCTACTCCCTACCCTTAAATGACACAGGATAGGAGCTGTACATATTGTATGTACTGTATGCACACACTTCTACAGAAAAAGAATAAACAAGCACCCCCTCAAATAAGCACACACTATCTCACACATAAACACACATATACAAGCTCACCCTCGCACTCACACGCGCACACACACAAATAAACAGAATATTCTTTCCAAGGTACGAGACACAGACACTGCACATACTTGTTTCTCAACATATACAGATTTACAATAGTGCAGTACATATTCTCCTCCTCTCTGTCACACACACACACACACACACACACACACACACACACACACACACACACACACACACACACACACACACACACACACACACACACACACACACACACACACAGTATCCTTTCTGTCACTCAAATACACCCACAACTACACACACACACACAAACACACACACAAAGAAACAAAAGCATCTTCCTTCCCGCTGGCATCTTTGACCACCCAAGGGCAGCCTCTTCCTTCTCTAACAAGCCACAACAACGGGGAGCACAGCTGTGTATACAAACACACATGCATGAACACACCCACATGTACACACACATGCACACAGAGGATAAACCTACACACCTACAGGCACACACACACACACTTGTATTTCTTTTGAATTCTTTTGTATTGATGTACATAATTATTGTTAATTCTAAATATATACACAATATACAGTATAGTTAATTTTAAGCTGTGGTACACCTTTATTTCATTCCTATTACTGAGAAAGAGATATGTTCAGTATGTTCTAGTATGTAATAACAGCTTTGGCCATTCAAATGTCCAATACATATTTGTTACGCCAATAAAGCACATTTGAATTCAATTAAATTCAATATAGTACAGTATTAACTTTTACAGCTTCAGCTTGCATCTGTGCAGGATAATTGGTATACAAATCATAGTAGTAATTCGTATTATTACTATTACTGTTAGTAGTATTGCTATTATTATTGTTGTGATAATTATTAAGATTGTAAGCAAATGTAAGCACATGATGGCTGGCACTGCATGACGGTAGTCAGAGCTGTCTGATTATCTGTGATCTTTGCTAACTTGCTCTCTCTCTCTCTCTCTCTCTCTCTGCTCTCCCCTCGGCCCCTCCTCCTCTCCCCTCGGCCCCTCCCTCCCCTGCTCTCTCCCGCTCTGTTGCTCTCTGCAGCAGCACGTGACGGGCCCGCTGCACATGGCTCACGCGTGTGAGAGAGCCGAGGCAAAGCAACAGAAAGAGACAGAGAGAGGGAGGGAGGGAGGGAGCGAGCAAGAGAGAGATAGAGTGAAAGCTATCAAGACAAGCAAGCAGAGAGAAAAAAGAAGAGGGGGGGGGGCTGTTGGAAGAGAAGGGAGAGGAAGAGCGAAAGAGTTATCAAGCAGCGAACAAAAAAAGAGAGAACTATCAAGAGGGAAACAGAGAAATAATAAAGAGATAGAGAGAGGGAGAGAGAAGCAGAGAGAGGGATGTGGGAGAGAGAAAGAAAACAGAGCAATCATAAAGGAAAAGAGAGCTAACAAGAGCAAAACTGAAACGAGAGGAAGAGAAAAAGTGTGTGAGAAAGAGGCAGAGAAAGAGGATGAAAGGCAGAGGGAGAGAGAGAGAGAGAGAGAGAGAGAGTGAGAGGGAGAGAACCACACATGCATGTAGAGAAAAGGCAGAGCAAGGCTATCAGAGAGAGAGAGAGAGAGAAAGGGAGAGGGAGAGAACCACACATGCATGTGGAGAAAAGACAGAGCAAGTCTATCAGAGAGAGAGAGAGAGAGAGAGAGAGAGAGAGAGAGATAGAGAGAGAGAGGGAGCAAGAGAAAAGACTCATACATGTGGAGAGAAACGAGCAGAACAAGGCTACAGTCGAGGGAGAAAGCATCCTCTTATTCTAGGAGGGCTGCACACCACACCACAGCACTACAGCTCCACAGCACTCCTCTCTCATCTCCCTCTTCTCTCATCCCTCTCTCTCCCTCTCTGCAGACAGCAGCGGCAAAATGAACCCAGTGACTTCCCCCCCTCTCTCTCCCTCTTCCTCGCTCTATCTCTCTTCCCCTCTCTCTCCCTCTTCCTCTCTCTATCTCTCTTCCCCTCCCTCTCTCTCTTACTTTCGATTCTCTCCCCTCCACTCTCTTTCTCTGCTGTATGCCAGCCTGCCTCTGCTTCCACACTGCTGTTGCTGAGCCGTAGCCAGGGGCATCAAGCACTCACCAATTTTTATGAAAATGTGTAATACCCTTCCATGCCTACATAATCCCCCAACTACCATGCATTTGCGACGCGCACACATTCATATTTACCGGGCGATAGGCCACAATTTGGTAAACGGTTGCTGTGTTCGTCTGTGATTCTGCGGATTTATAACTCAAGTGTGTGTGCATGTGCGTCGTCTTCGTGTGTGTGTAGTGTACCATCTGCGTATGCATACTGTACATTTGCATGTGCTGTGTGTGTGCTGCAAGCTGTGCATGTTTGCATCTCCCAGGTTTTATGGAAATGTCCAATACTCATCCATTCCTAAATACTCCTCCTACTCCATGCATTCGTGCACGCATTTAATATTTACCGGGCAATATTCCATATCCTCATACAGTATCTTGTGCTCGTAAAGGGTTGTTGTGTGGTACAGTAGATTCTGATGTGAGTTTGAGCAGGCTTGCTTGTTTATGTGTACATACAGTATTTGCATGCGATGCTATTGCATGTAGTGCATGTTTGCAATATGCTTTCTCAATGTCAATGACAATGTCCAATGGCCAATGGTATTCCTATTCGTCCCATTGCATTCATGTTGACCTCGCAATAGGCCATATACATTCACATAATTCTCATAAATGGTTCTTTGTGTTGTGATTCAATGGATTTACCTCAAGTGTGTATGTGTGTGCACACTTGACCATGTGCATACATGTGTGCATACTGAATTTGTGTGCACAGTGTATATTGCTCATAGTGCATGTCTGCATCAAGCTCTTCCAATTTCTAAAAAAAATGTACAATACCCGTCTATTACTGCATAATCCTCCTCCTCCATGCATTCATTCATGCATTCGTATTTACCTCGCAACAAGACATATTCACATCGTTTCTGTTGCGTGCTAATAAATGGCTGCTGTGGTTGAGTCTGTGGATTTCCTTCAAGCATGTGTGTGTAGGAGAGAGCGCAAAAGAGAGAGAGAGAGAGAGAGAGAGAGAGAGAGAGAGAGAGAGAGAGAGAGAGCGAGCGCGCTAGTGTGTATGTGCATGATTGTTCATGCGTATACATCATGCATATGCACATATTTGCATGTACTGCGTATGCTGCAAGCATTGGGCGTTTGCATGTACAGTGTATGTGCATGTGTGTTGTGAGTGCACGTGTGTCGCTGTGTAAACGTGTGAATGGGAAGTGACTGCTTGTGTTATGTTGTGTGTTGTGGTGGTGACAGAGAAAGAGGAAGGGCCTTAAGCATACATCTGATTCAGCATGGCAGAGAGTTCCATGGCATGGGGCACCAAGACAGAGATAAATGAACAGTCACTGTGTGTGTGTGTGTGTGTTTTTGTCTGTGTGTGTGTGTGTCTGTCTGTGCATGTGTGTCTTCCTAAATCAAGTCATCAAATTGTGTGAGTGCGTGAGTGTGTGTGTGTGTTTGGGCATAAGCGTGCATATTTGCGTACACATGCATGTGTGTGCACCTGTGCATGCATATACATACATACAAGTGCATGACAGTGTGTCTGTGTGCATGCATACATCTGTGTGTGTGAGCGTCACGTACAGTATGTGCGTATGCATGTGCGTATGTACTTGTATGTGCGTCTATGTGCGTCTGTGTTTGTTGGTTCGTGTCTGGCCTGCTGCCTGC
>NC_085876.1:36895603-37098103 GCF_034702125.1 Engraulis encrasicolus
AAGACTTCAATTAAGAACAGTAGTACCTCCTTATTTGGGGGATGGGGAGGTGGGAGGGGTGGCGAGAATAGAGGGAAGATAAAATAAAAAGAAAGATGGAAATAAATAAGCAAAGGGTAGAACTTCCAACAAGAACTAGCAACAACGAAAAAAAGACTGGTTATCAATTCAGAGGCTTGTCCTTATCTAGAGAAGGGTTGGAGAGAGGGGGAGAATAGAGGGAAGATAGGAAAGAGATGGAGAGAGGGGGAGAATAGAGGGAAGATAGGAAAGAGATGGAGAGTAAGATTAATATAATACAAACTGGTAATTAATCTGTCGCTACACAGGGCTGGAGACTCCAAAGAAGAGATGAAAGCGAAAGTGAAAGCCCATTGGGAAACTCCAACTCCCATTGTCATTGTGACACAGCACTCCACAGCACACAAGTGAACACTGCACACTGCACACAACGAAATTGCATTTATGCCTCACCCGTGCAAGGGGGCAGCCCTCAGTGGCGCCCCATGGGGAGCAGTGCGGTGGGACGGTACCATGCTCAGGGTACCTCAGTCATGGAGGAGGATGGGGGAGAGCACTGGTTGATTACTCCCCCCACCAACCTGGCGGGTCGGGAGTCGAACCGGCAACCTCTGGGATGCAAGTCTGACGCCCTAACCGCTCACCCATGACTGCCCTGAGATGTGAGCAGGGGCGTAGCAGCAAATTGTGACGATGTACAATCAGCACACCCCCACCCCCCAAGCCATATATCTAAATACTTTGTAAATCGGACTGTGTGGGCCCCCTACATACACGGGGCCCAGGTGACTGGTCACACTTTACCCCCCTGTACGACACCCCTGGGTGTGACATGGTCAGTAGGGCTTGCTGATCTGTTAGCGGGATGGAGAAAGGGAGAGAGTAGAAGAAAGATGGGAATGAAAGATGGACAGATAGAGAGGGATAGAGACAGTAAGTGAGTAGAGGACAGAAAGAGAGGGATAGAGACAGTGAGATAGTAGAAGAAAAGTGGAACAGAAAGATTGAGCGATAAAAAGTGGTTGTAAATCTGTTTCATGCGGCTGAACCTTAATTAAAAGCTGTAACATTAGATTGAAAAAAATGATAAAAGAACTGGCTATAAACTGGTTATTATACAGTGATGATGAGGACTTCAATTAAGACCCGAGACATTAATCAGAAGGACTTCCTGGTGTGGACAAGGTTAAGGGGTGGAATAGAAGAACGTGTAAAACACAGACAGAATACACCAGTGTAAACCTGCATCTGATATCCACCAATCATCCCACAGGCCTCAAGGCTAGAGACTTAACTAAGACTACACTGCCCTACCGAGTGCAGTAACTATGTATACATGTATATATAAAACATATATGTAAAACAGAGCTTAGACTGAAAAAGGTCTTCATTTCACCTGCGTCTTGTGCCAAAGCCTTATGGTCCAAATGTGTCCCGTTGTAGAGATAAAGGCCTTTTTTCTCAGTTGCATCTGTTATAATGGCACAGTGTCATGTCATACCACAGGCCTCATAACTAGAGACCTAACACAGACTATAATGCTATGAATTTGCACAATATAAGGGGTCTTACACACCAAGGCGGTAAAGCGTCGCGGAACGGCCGCGTTTTTTACCGGCGTCGGTGAAAATACATTGAAACCTATCTGTCCTTACACACCAACCGGCGGTAGTGGGGCGTCAGCGGCGCGGGAGCCGGCTCCGCGCCGCGCTGCATTTGGAAAATAGAACTCCAGCGTATTTTTCACGCCGGCAACCGGCGGTGTCTCATTCAAATGAATGGCAAAGTAGCACGCTAGCTTTAGCTGTGGAGAGGGTTTTGAACAGGACTGGCCGCGCACGCCGACGCTGTCAGTGTGCAAGGCAGAGAAAAGCACGCCGGCCAAAACTAAGCAGAAAGACCGCGTCCGTCCTGCGACCGTTCCGTTCCGCCTTGGTATGTTTTGGCCCTAAAGGCCAATTTATACTTATTGTCGCTGACGGTTGCAGAGCCTGTGCAACCGTCTGTGCACGACCACGCCCCCCGCGCAGAGGCTCTGCAACCGTCGTCGCGCGCCTCAAAAAAATCCTGACTACGCGACAGACGGTTGCGAAGGTTGCAGAGAAAAGGCGCTGTGATTGGTCGTCTCGCTACTTCCTTGTTCTCCTGGCGGCACAGTTCTCCGGTAGTTTAGGAGAGCCAAACTGTCAATATTCTGTGGAATACGAACGCTTTCTTTCTAGTCTGTGTAAATAAATGAAGCTACAATGACTGAATTAGTAAGTAACAAACAAACAATACATCAGTTTAGCACTCGCGGCACAATGCCTGCAGTCTGACTACTGTACTGTAGCCTTGTAGCTATGTAGCCAAATGTAGCTAACGACATGAGACCTCGTGCGCAGATCTATAACATCAACAGTGGTTAGCGACCGTAAGCAACAGGCGCCGTTGCTGAACTATAATCTGCCCTTAAGAGTTGCTGCTGCTGCTACCCTCCCGGCCCTGATCACCAACATATACACCTATCCCGGTGTACACCATGAGCCTTTATGTACATAATCGCATATATTAGAGGTCTATATTTATATCGTTGCATTCAAGTGAAGCACACCGTCTATTGCACTTGCTGTATAGTTCAGTATTCAGTATTCAATACCACTGAATATATGCTGAAGGTGTGTAAAATTAAAAACCAACGCCTGCTAAAGTCAAATGTATTTAACTTGTAAGTGGACTTGGCTTTCGTAGCTGATTGCGTCTCTAATTTTGATATAAAACAGTAACCAATAGGTCAAGGACGCCTGGGAGAGGAAATTGGATAGAGCAGAATAGCGTAAGAAAGGAGAAGAGATGGCGAAGAGAGGAGAAGAGATTCTAACGCTTCAATTAAGGTTTGCAGAATAGATGAATAAGATTTCAGGAAGTGAGGAAAGAGGGATAGAACAGGAGAAAGCAACTGTGCATACAAACTGTAGCTCAAGCCACTTTGCATAGATAAATCTAATTTCGATGCAACTGTGAGTAGAGATAGTTAATTTCATACGCAACTGTGCATAAATATCAATAATTCAGAACGTAACTCCGCATAATTGTGTGCATCGATATCTCTCTATTTCAAGCGTCACTGCGGGAAGATAAGGCTTTTCTCAAACACAGCTGTGCATACACATCTCCAATATCTCTCTCCAGTCCTCTTCCTCTGTCTTAATGAAACTGATTTGACAGCTGAGTGTCAACACACCTCATCAGCCCTGTGGGGGTCCCTCTCCCTCTGCAACCTTGCACAGCCCTCTTCTTCCTCTCACGCAGAGACAGCAGAATTACAGATGCCTCCGCTAGAGAGTAAGAGTCGGTTCCTTGACAATCGGGTTTTTATTTTCCCACATATGGGGTTGCCTTTCGACACTGACAGTCTCACCAGGCTCTTATTAAAGTCTGTCATGATTGCTAGTGCCAGATACGGTATTCTCCTAAAACACTGCTTTGATTTTTTTTTTGGTTGAGTAAAAACATCAAGGACAGGCTACATAAAACGGATGACTGCAGATTTTTTTGAGCGAATATCATTTTTTGATCATAGAAGACAACCGTGTGCTGAATACATTCTTAATTTTTGTGGGGACAACAACATAGAGTAAGGACATCTGAGAGAAGTGTTCCTTTTCTAGTGAACAGACATAGTATGAACACACAATATTATTGAATTACATTACACTGTACACACCTAACCCTAGACATATGGTACAGTGCAAGTGCGTAAATGAATTTACATGCCGTCACATATGTTGATAAATTGGGCCTAATTAACATAACAGAGACTCAAAAGAACAACTGTGTTTGGAGAAATGCTTGATTTCATAGGGAAACAATTAGCACAGTTAACACGTCAACACGGTCACACTTACTTAACATAGCAGGGACCTTAAATGAAGTGTAAACATATTCTGTGGGAGGACAATTGTGGTTGGAGAATTCCTTAATTTGTGGGAAAACAAACACATCACACACACACACACACACACACGGCCTGTAACACCTGCACTCTATGCACAAACCAATCAGAGCAGAGCGGAAATGTCAGAGACACCACAGAAATATCAGTTCCGTTATAATACTTTGTACATTTTTTAAGGTGATATCTTTTGCTAACAGTGGACAGAGAAGAAATCCTCCAGGTGAGAAGACTATAAACAGCAAACACACCACACCATCCTCCTGTAACACCTGCACTGTAAGCAGAGATCAATCAGAGCAGAGCAGAGCAGGGGCGAGCAGAGAAAGGCAGAGCAGCAATCTGGGAGACCCCAGCTCTGCAGGTCAAGGTCTTCAAGGTCAAGGCTACATGTTATGTAACTGGGAAATGCTGTGCCTGTCATGCAGCACACCCTAAACAGTACACACAGGGCTGTGTTAAGATGGCCAGGGCCCCTAAGGCTACAGGTTACTGTGGGCCCCCTGGAAGGCAAATTTTTACGACGAAATCACATAGACAGTGTCACAATTAAAAACTATTTCAGGGTAACATGTCTGCCAGCTGTGGAGATGAGCATTAACAAGATTCAAAACTGTACTCAACATTACAGATACATTTTTTCAATATCGCATCTCATCACAATACTGCATGTTTCTTTTACTTTTGGCCGATCGGAGGGCCCCTGGTAGGTGGGGGCCCCTAGGCTGCAGCCATATCTAGCCCGTGCGTTAATCCTGCCCTGCCTACACACCTGTTTCCTTTCTACCAGACACTCAAGATCTGAAGGAGTCAAATTCCTTCTGGATACACACGTGTGCAATACGTATATACAATACAGTGTTAATTCAACTCTTGGTGCAGGGAACGCAACCTTTTCCCTATTTTCACACGTTTAGGGCCCAACTCTGAACCAATAAACAATAGAGCTCAAAAGTAAATGGTGATTAGTAACGCATACAAATTATATTCTGATTTCAAGGCCCAAATGGAATACCTTCACGGCCCACAAGTGAGCCACAACCCACAAGTGAGCCCCGACCCACAGTTTGGGTCCAAATATGCTGTTAATTAGATTCACTAACTCAGTAATTATCAAGAGTAATCTCGTAAGTATCAAGGGGCTGCCATACAGCAAGACCTACACACCTGTTTTTCGTCTCTCTCGTCGACCAGAGACTTAAGATCTGAAGGAATCAAATTCCTTCTGTATGCACATACATATACGGTATAACATGCTGTAATAGCAAATCATAACACTGTAATAATGAATCTGACCTTGTACTTTGTATATTGTGCGTATTGCATACATCGTACCGTACGTATATTGTGCGTATATTGTGCATATTGTGCATGTCATACAGAAAATCTTACACACTTTATTCTTGTCTACAAGATCTGCAGGAGTACATTTCCTTCTGTATACAAATACATCACATGCATATAATGCATCAACTGTAATAATAAATCATAATACAGTAATTATCAATCTGATCTGATTACGCACTTTGTATATTTTGCAATTTGGAGATATATTGTGCCTGCCACAGAGTAAATTCTTGCACGCCTGCTTTTGTTTCTACTATAAGGTCAACATGGGCATGAGTCAAATTCCTTCTGTATGTACCTATTCTACATACAATAATAAATCTGATTCTGCTCTTTGTATATTATGCAACTTGGAGAGATATTGCCCCTGTCGTACATCAAGTCTCACACAGAGTTATTGCCCATTGAATTACTATGTCTATATATTGAATGTATACGAGATAAGTCAAGTTCCTTCTTTCTGTACGTAGACATGGCAAATAAATATCCTTTTTATCTGATTTTGCATGGCATGGCTTCCATCCCATTGCCTTAATCTGATTGCAGACAGAGAGAGATTCATCCAAGAGATAGGGAGAAAGAAATATGGCTTCAGGAGACTGGCTATGGTGAAACAGAACAGTGCAGGCAAGAGATGGTGGAATGGGAGCCATACCGAGAAAAAAAAGAGAGAGATGGGAAAGGTGTGCAAAGAGAGAGGGGAAGAGAAAGAGAGAGACAAATACAGTGAAAGAGAGAGAGAGAGAGAGAGAGAGAGAGAGAGAGAGAGAGAGAGAGAGAGAGAGAGAGAGAGAGAGAGAGAGAGAGAGAGAGAGAGGAAGCAAAAAACGTGAGTAGGAGAATAGGAGAGTGGGAGTATTTTAAGAGTGTTGCAGAAAGCCAGCTGGAGTGGTAGAAAAAATATATTGGCAGAGAGAGAGAGAGAGAGAGAGAGAGAGAGAGAGAGAGAGGGGGAGAGAGAGCAATGCCAGGAGCAATCTACAAAGTCTCTCCATCTCTCTGTGTCTCATTCAACATCACATGAATTCACAGACACATCATGTATGTATTGGCGCTTACTGAAGCAATGCAGTCACACCTGCACACAGAAAACCCACATAGCCTACCTACAAGCAATCACTAGATAGATAGATAGATAGATAGATAGATAGATAGATAGATAGATAGATAGATAGATAGATAGATAGATAGATAGATAGATAGATAGATACTCACAGCCAAATACTAGATAGATAGATAGATAGATAGATAGATAGATAGATAGATAGATAGATAGATAGATAGATAGACAGACAGACAGACAGACAGACAGACAGACAGACAGATTCACAGCCAAATACTACATGTATAGCTAGCTAGCTAGCTAGATAGATAGATAGATGCAATAGCATGCAATAGCATGCAGTAGCGAAACAAAGAGCCCTGCTTAGTGCTGTCGACTGCAAAGACTTCGGCCAGTCAAGTCCTTTGAGCTCAGGCTGTGCTGAAGAGCCATCATTTCAGCTCATCATCAGAGCAACACACACACACACACACACACACACACACACACACACACACACACACACACACACACACACACACACACACACAGTGTGGGAGAAAGCCCTCAGGTCTGGCAGTACCTCAAACACACCACCAGGGGGAAGCAGTGTTGAAATCAGAAGCATTATTGAGAGTGAAAAAACAGCAGCAGTTGACTTCAGCTTTGCTACTACTAGAGGACCATAATTCCTGAGCTAAAGCTACTGCTTTGAAACTGAGACCCAGAAATCATTTTTTTAAAAGGCACATAATGCATGCAAAAACCAAACTGGTCTATGTGTGTGAGTTTGGAGGGAGGCTTTGTGTGTGTGTGTGTGTGTGTGTGTGTGTGTGTGTGTGTGTGTGTGTGTGTGTGTGTGTGTGTGTGTGTGTGTGTGTGTGTGTGTGTGTGTGTGTGTGTGAGAGAGAACAATGTTGCCAGCTACATAGTGCTGAGCGGTGTTGTATGATACGTGACTAGACGGTCATAATTTCAAGCACCAATCCACAAAGGTAAGGTTTATGATTTCATGGGTAGAAGATATTGAATATTGGCACACTTTGCCACAGATTAGCACCCACCATCCCACCATTTTAAAATGTATGAAGCATTATTAGCAGACTGGCATAACATGCATGCTGGAAAAGTACATTTTATATCAGACTATGAAAATAAAGAGAAAGGCCCAGTAACAACAACAAAAAAACATCACAAATGGATGTAGAGAAGTGTGTGAGTGTGTGTGTGTGTAAGAGAGAGAGAGAGAGAGAGAGAGAGAGAGAGAGAGAGAGAGAGAGAGAGAGAGAGAGAGAGAGAGAGAGAGAGAGAGAGTCACCTTTAATTTCGCAGCAGTCTTTCCCTCGCTGGTCAGCTTTGATTGGCAGCTGAAGTAGGGTCTTTAGGCTCGCCATGGAGTTCGGATGGCCGTTGGGGGTGTTGACGGACGGGTTGGCGGTTCCGAACTGTGGGCTCGCACCAGCTGGTAGGTCCGGCGGTAAGAGCTGCGTGAGTGGCCTGGACATGGTTTCCTGATGTGCGTTTGAGGTCTTGGTTGCTGGAACTAATATACAAATGCGCCAAGCAGAGAAGTGTCAGTCGCTTAGCCTAGCTTGTCAATTGTTGACCAATGTACTGAGCTACTGCCACGGACTGACAGCTGTAAAATATAAAAACACAGCCAACCATTCGTGATGGACTGTTGGAATTACGCATGGAATCCCCAATCGTTCAAGTATATCGACATCTAAAATACTGAATTCCGTCTAAAAATATAGACCTTTTATGGAAAAAATAGATATCGACGACCAGTATTAAAATGTGCCCATCAATCAATAAACGTTAGGCTATTTAAACTTTGGGTGTCATCCTCTTGACAGACGCGCAGCCACCTTTAAGGGCATTTAAAACTCCCTCCCCTCGCCTGCTCCTCCAGAATAAACAAAGTTGAAAACTTGCGACGTTCCTCCACTTCTTTTGAGAGGTCCATTTATTTGGCAGTATTTGTCTTTACAGTTTGATATTCCTCATGTCCTGGGCGGAGATATTCGCCGCAAAATGCAAACACTTGAAAATGACAGGCGTCCATGGAGTCCAGGGTAGAATTGCCACCAATAAACGCAAATAACGCAGGCCTGTGTTTTACAGAAAGCTTAATCTATCAACAAACTGGAAATGCCATACAAAGGCAAACGAGTATGACTGATAGACCTAATGTATCCTGAGGTTTCAGATGAATTCATCAAAAATAAAAACACAACGTCGATGCTTGATTGCTGTCGCTTCCCTCTCCCTTCCGTGGTTCACCTTCGCTCTCGCACAGTCTTTCACGCGCTTTTTTTCCTCCTCACACCCATAAGAAAGTGCGAGCGCTCCAACCGCGGTGAGAGTCAGCTGGAACGAACACGGGCCGCTCTCGTGACATCACCTCTCACGGGGGACCGACGCGAGGGAAGGGGTTTGCTTAATATTCATGTTTCACACCTCCTTGATAACCTCCCACCATATGATAAACAATACCCGCCTCCGAGCAAATAGCGAATGAGAGTCAGTGCTATAATATATTCAAATATTCCGACACGCCCCGTACATTAACCCTTTCCCTTTGGAGTTTATTTGCAACATTAATATTGTAAAAACACGTGGTTATAATAATCGGCAAACAGCCAAAAAGCAGAAAGTAAACACACAACTGTTTTGTCAGATAGATTTGCATGAAAGCATTTTTTCAGCGTATCCAACTTTTAACCATTTTTCATTAGCCTATGACAATCCCTTCCAAAAAAATAAAATAAAGAAAACACTCCAAAGCCAATGTGTCATTCACTTACCGACTGTCCTGGAGCTTCAGCAGTAAATTAAATCAGCATTTCCTCTTCATATGCGGTCTACAGATATTCATGGTGTAGCCTGTTATCGTTGTAGCTGCTGTATCCAAACGATGCCAGAAACGTGAGTGTTCGTGTTTTGGCCGACAGAAATATAGTCGCTCACTACCTTAACATCAACTCCTCTACTCTCAGAGCCAGCACATGGCCCATGCACGCGGGAGTGCTTGCGATGGGCAGCAGAGCCGACGCCATTGGTCCAAAGTAGGTCAGTATCTACCTTCCGCGAGCCCCCATTGGCTGTCACTGGGTCGATAGCTCCACCCAGTCTCAACCCCATGCTAGTGCCGCGTGAGGCAAGTGTAAAAAACAACAGCGCAGCGGCTTCACGAGACTGAGGATTAGTGTTTCACAGCCACAGACATCAGATGGAATCTGTTCCCCCATGTGTGTCTTACACTTGCACTTATTAATGTGGAATTAAATACAAAGGACATTTAGGCTGGACAATACAAGCACACTATTACTATTTTTCCCCAATCATAATTTGGATATATTATGGTATTTTATTGAACGCCTTAGGTGTGTGTGCAGCGGTGTAGTCTACTTTTTTGAAGTGGGTATAGGCCTACTGTATATTAGAGTATTTTTTGAAGTGGGTATACTGTATATATTTATGCTATTCTAAATAATGGATCAATCAATTTTAAGTGGGTATACTGAAGCCCCTAAAATTTAGAAGTGGGTATACTCCGTATACCTGCGTTCTACGTAGACTACACCACTGTGTGTGTGTGTGTGTGTGTGTGGGAGTGGGAGAGAGAGAGAGAGAGAGAGAGAGAGAGAGAGAGAGAGAGAGAGAGAGAGAGAGAGAGAGAGAGAGAGAGAGAGAAGAAGAAGAGAATGAAGACGATCGAAGAAGTAGTAGTAGTAGAAGAAGAAGACGACAAGAAAGAGAAGGGAGCCCCTTTTGCTGAAGTTCAGAATCAAGCACATGTGTAGCCTATATCTAGGAGTTTCCCATTGGATATGACAACATCTAGCAGCTATACTATGAGTAGCCTATCAAAACTTGGCAAGGACAAAACACATACAGAACTGTCAGAAGGGCCTGAGTGAGCAGGCATTGCGACAGTGTTGTCTGGTTGACGGCCATACAGTACAGTCCCTCTCTGATGCAGCTTGGTTGGTTGCTGACCTTCATTTGACTTGGCAAAACCAAAGGTCAGTTGACCTACGATGAATGCATGAGACTGAGATATTTATGAAGTCTAATATGTAATGCGGACATTGCTCATATGTGTCGCACAGGTTAGCATGATTATATGTGGTCAATATGATATGTTCTTCCTGTGTGTGCTAATCATGAGTACATATATCCTGTGCAGTCCCTTTAAAAGTATCAGAAGAGTGGAAAGAGATATTTCTAATGTTCCCTTTTTTCATTAGAATGGTATTGTTGCCTTGTCAAACCGTGAGAAATCAACAGGCAATCAGTGTTGATACCTTGTCAAATTTGAAGCAGTACTCAGGATGGAAAAGCAGGCAATCAGCACCACCATCTGATCTGCAGCTGCCCTCTCCTTAACAGCAACACACCATGGAATCCCTGCTGTTGTCTCGCAGATGGGTTATCATTAACAGCGGTATTTCACTGCCATCTGGTGGCTCCTTTGGGCATTACATTTAAATCACAGGGAAAACAAATGTCAGTTTCACACTCAGTAGGATAATGACAATGAAAGACCATGTCGGCCTAACACAGCGGCTGAAAGCCATTTATGATAACACTGATGACTAGATTGATTATTGTGGGATACCGACTGCAACGCGTCTTGTCCTCCAAAATGCTTTACAGCCCAACAGAACAAGTTAATGGCTTCCGCCAGAATAAGCACCAACAAAAAAAGCGGAGCCGGGAGGCGGTGTGTGCCTCGTCTCCTAATTGGTTGTGGCACCTCACAGGACATGTGCCAACCAAAGTAAGCGTGGGCAGTCAGATGGGGCACTGCCTAGGCACCAGGTGTGGACCACCTGGATGCATGCCCACAATATGCACATACTAAACAAGGCAGGCAGGTAGGCTCGGCATTCATTCCCACCACCATTTTGGGCCATGTTGTTTGTGTGTTTTAAAATATATCTTGAAAGGCACTTAAAATAAAATGTAATATTATATTATTATTATCATTATTAATGATAGAAGTTAACATAGAAATCAAGTCAAGACTAACTACAGATGACTAGAGGTTTAAAAGCAACAGATATTGATTACAAAGCAAGCAGAGTATTTTGAATTCGTGTGAATATTGTGACAACCTTAATATATTTTTTAAAAAGAAGGAAAACATAAGACCCAAGTCCTTTTGCGTTTTTATTTGATTTCAAGAGGGTCTGAACATCTTTTGTAGGTTTAGGGGGAACAAAAAAAAGAGGATAGTCGTTTAGTATTTATAGTTCGTATTTTTTTAGTTTACAGAGGAAGAAAAGGGGAGAGATGAAGGGGGGGAACTACAGGTCATGTGTGTGGATATGGTCGTGTTGGGAGACTAGAACAAACAAATCCAGAAGGGGAGGGGAGAGGAAGAAAAAAAAATAAAACCAAAATATCACATGGATACACTTATACCCCTCGTCTTAACACGGATAACACCCCCCAAGGTCATATCCCACCCACCCAGCCATCACAGAGTAAAAATGATTAAAAAAAGAATTTATACTTGGAATATAAAAACAAACAAAAACACAATAATATAATAAAATATAATACGAATTGTACAGTACAGGGTGGCTGATCCCATCTCTGGTGTTCCAAACCTTGATAACAGGCTGTTTGGACCGGTTTCACCTATTCAGGCCCATGGTTGCTTTCCTTCTCTTTTGTTTTCCTTTATTTAAAAAAAAAAATCACAGATTCAGACAAAAAATGGCCTCAATCCGCCGATTCAATCCATCTCCGATCACAATGCTGTTATTTTTCTGCACATGATTTCTTGATTTCATGATTTCTTATTTCAGTGAAGTGAGAAAGGGATAAGTGTCTTGTTTTGGGATTCTTTGATGAGGGAGTATGTTTTTCACAGAGTTTAAGCTTCACAACAACAGTGTCTAAACGTGTTATCCTCAATGATCAGACTACAATGTTTTTTTTTTTTATCGTTTTTTTTCTCTCAAAGACTGACCCTTCTCCACCCACCCCCTTTACCTCTCTCGACTCAACATTGGCCAATACAAAATGACCCAAAAACAAAAACAACGGAGAAAAAAAAAGCACAATTCCACGATAAACAGAAAAACTACACTTATCAAAGGAAAGACAGAGACTATACGGTTTGAATAACAAGGGAAAAACTAAACAGGAAAAAATAAAATCAGTACTGTTTGGATTAATTCACTCATATTTGAACGCATTCATTACCGCTAAACAGATGTTACAAAAAAGGATATGGTGAATGCATCTAAAAAGGACAGAGATGCTACGAAAACACTCACACATACTAGAGTACTTTCCCCTTTGAGGAATCCAAGTTAGAGCTCCACATTTTAAATTGGATGTTGCTTTTAGGTGCAGGCCGGAAAAGTTTATGTTTAATGGTGAAGTATAATATCTAGAGACATGTCTTCCTTCCCAACACCTACATCCTTTCCCTCCCCACTCCCCCATCATCTTAAAAACACCCTAAACATCTTAGGTCTTTTTTTTTCTCTTTGTTGTGTTTTTTTTTTCTCTCCATTTACCCTTTACTTAAAAAAATATTTAGTGCCTGTACTCAGTCACCACAGTTGATCTCTCGCTCTGGGCCTCAGCGGCAGCTGTCACTTTAGAGGACACCTGCAGCTTCAGGCCCCAGTTGTTGTTGCCGATGGCAACGGGGGCGGGGCCCACACGCCAGCATGCAATTCTGTGCCTCTCCAGCAGGGCGGGGTTCCAGAAGCGCGCGGGGCAGCGCGGGCACGCGAAGCAGCCCTGGTTGAGGTGGAAGGCTCTGTGGCGTAGAGCGCGCAGGAGCCGGCGCGAGCGCTTCCCACAGATGGTGCAGCGGAGTCGGGCCTTCCGGCCGGTGGTCCTCGGTGGGTGGCGGATCGCGAGGTGGACGAGCAGGCTAGCCTGGCGGCTGAAGGTGGTGCTGGGGCAGAGCGGGCACGGGAAGCGTTTCAATTGGATCTCCAACGACCTCAGCCCGGTGAAGGTTAGGCGCCCAACGCGCCACGTAACCCCCCCACCAGTCCCGTTCCTGGACCTTAGAATCTTGGCCAGGATGTACTTCTTCCGTCTCAGCTGTCTCTGAAGCCTACGCTTCCTTCGTCGAATTTGTCTGTATCTTTTGTTGTTCTCATGGTTCAGGAAGCCCACGAGGGACCCCCTGCTGATCAGACTAATCTTCTTTTTTTTTTTTTTCTTGGGAAGCGTGGCTTCCCCCGACGGCTGAGACGGATTTTGGGACTGGAGGGGGGGCAACTGAAAAGGATGCGGCTGCTGCTGCTGCTGTTGGTGGTGGTGATGCTGCTGCTGCTGCTGCTGCTGTTGGGCAGAGGAGATTGGGATTAGAGGAGGAGCGGGACTCAGGACACTACTAGACGAGCTCCCCTGATAACCCCCATGCTCACCTTTTAACCCCAGCGATGACTGCTGATGGCTTGAGTGGTGGCCACCGGGGGAGTAGTGGTGCTGAGAGGACGCACTGGAGCTGGAGGTATTGGGCCCGGTTGCGGGATCATAGAACAGGGGGGAGTAGCCAGCTGGCTGGGAGAGGTTGTGGGTGTGGGACAGGTTGGAGTGGGACGACTGCTGCTGCTGGCTCCCATGGGACCCATTGTCTGAGGCTAGGTGGAGGAGGGCATTGGTTGCTGCCTCACTTTCAGGCACGGAACTGTTGCCGCTACCACCTCCGCCGCCACCGCTGCTGCTGCTGCCGCCGCCTCCACCACCACTACCTCCACTGCTGCCGCCGCCACCTCCCCCTCCACCACTGCCACCACCTCCACTACCAGGTCCGTTGCCTCCCCCTCCACTGGATGACTGGTTGGAAGGGGGCTGGGAGAGGCCGTGCTGGGACAACCTGTGACGGGCCAGGCTGTTGGAGTATGCAAAGGCTTTTCCACACACCTCACAGCAAAAGAGCTTTTCGCCTCCATTTTCGTGGACTGTTTGGTGATGGGCAGTCAGGTGGAAGTGGTGGCGGAAGGATTTCCAGCAGATTTCGCAGGTGTAGAGTCGAGCAGGGGTCTGGTTTCCTGAGCTGGAGTCATTCCCTTGGAAATCCTTACTCTGTGGAAACGAGTAATACGAGCTCGAGTGTTTTTGATCGCCATGCTGGCTGATGACTCCTCCGTGGTTTTGAGCAGCATTGTTGTTGTTGCTCTTAGTGTTACTCTTTCTTGGCCGAAAATCCCCCTTCATGTGTAGTTTTGTGTGTCTCTTCAAGCTCTGGGAATAGCCAAACTCTTTGCCACAGAGACTGCATTTGAAGTTCTTCGCACCCGAGTGAACGGTCTGGTGTTTGGTGAGGTGGAACGGCTCTCTGAAGTCTTTCCCACAAACATCACAGTGGAACGGCTTCTCACCAGTGTGCACTCGCTCGTGGCGACGGAGGGTTTCACGTCTGCTGAAACCACGGCCACAAGAGATGCAAATGTATGGTCTCTCTCCTTCACCACGCGGCCCACTCGAATAACGGCGTCGACGTTTGATGGGAACTTCACCAGGCTTCAGCTCTCTCTTTTGCCTGGGCTTTCTGGGGCGCTTGGGCTTGCCATTGGGGTCGTTTGAATTCGGATGGGAAAGAGGCATCATGGATCCACTCATGCACTGGCCACTCCCACCACTTCCTGATCTGTAGGAGGACTTGTTCATTTCAGACGTTGAGGATGGGCCACTGCCGCTCATGTTTCCGAAGCCAAGTCCACCCAGCAAACCTCCAATGATGTCTCTCCTCTCCTCACGACCTTCGCTGTTGAGTTCCGCAGGCAATGATGCAGCGGCTGCAGCGGCTATGGCGGACATGGCACTGCTGGTGACTTCATCTTCAGAGTCATCCAGGAGGGAGGAGAGGGGAAGGTGTTGCTGCTGATTATGGTGGTGGTGCTGCTGGTTCTGAGGATGCGGGTGCAAGGTGGGCGCAAGGGGAGCTTTTCGGAGTGTTGCGCTGGTCATGCCACTGCTGCAGGAGCCATCGGCAGAATAACAAGGAGATGGATTTCCCTGCTGGCGACGGTAATCGTCAACTCTGCACGACGAGGACTGGTAACGATTCCTGGAGCTGTAATCGGAGCCATATTTCCCCTCTGTCTTGGTGCTTGAGCCGGACCCTCCACCTCTTCCTTGCTGGTACATACCACCCTCAGATTTGTAGTTCATCCCTGATCCACTGCCACTACCACCACCACCACCACCACTATGTCTGCCGTGATAGTCTCCTGACTTTCCATCGGAATTCACAGAGCTGCCTCCATCGCTGCTTCTAGAGCGCCTACTTGGTTTTCCACAGGTGCCAGAGGCTGCATGGTTAAGCAGGGAGGTGCTTTCCCTGAAGCAGCGGCCGCATGCCGGGCAGCGGAAGGGCTTCTCCTCGTGGATCTTCTCGTGTCTGGTCAGGGACTCGCGGCGATTGAAAGACCGCTCACATATTCCACAGTTGAAGGGACGTGCCCCTGAGTGAATGACTCCGTGCTGCAGGAGGTGCCCTCTTTTCTTGAAGCCTTTTCCGCAATCCCGGCAAGAGTAGGTCCTCTCTGGGCTTGGGCAGGATGATGATGTCGGGTCGGGATTGGACTGCTGGTTCTGCTCACGGTGGTGACCGCGGCCATCCTGAGTTGAGTGAGGGAGGCTTGTGTCGGATTGATGGCTAGAGCTGCCGCCCCTGGTGGTACCCTCTACGTCTCCGTGGGTCCTAATGTGTCTGCGCAGGCTAGGGAGATGGGTGAAAGACTTGCCACACTCTCCACAGTGATACAAGGGCTCTGGCTCGGGTTGTGAGGGAGCAGAGGGAGTCATGTTGGAAGATTGGTTGTCTTGTTGTTTAGGGAGTTGTGAGACATTGGTAACTAGGACTGAGGCGGAGCTAGAGGACGGGGCGGAGGAAGAGGAGGAGGAGACAGTTGAAGAAGAGGAGGATTGTGTAGAGGAGAGGATGGATGAGGGATCTCCACCGTGACCCCTCATTCCAGACCCTCCACCTCCTCCAACCAGGCCAGAGGCAGTGTTATGCCCATGCCCTGTGGAGCTGCTGTGGCAGCTAGGGTTACTGCTACTGCCACTAGTGCTACTGCTGCCGTCTGTTTTTCTCTGGGGCAGGTAGCCGGCCATGGCCTTCTTTCTCCTGCTGCCACTACCTCCACTCCCTCCTCCCCCAGAGCTACTCTCTCCCTTCCCTTCATCCTTGGACACGGACAGGTGAAGTGGCAAGGGAAGCGGCAAGCCTGAGGCTGCCTCTTGTTGCATTAGGGAAGCTAGCTGGTTGGAGGAGAGCACGGGAATGCCTTGGAAATCAAAGCCTCCCAAAGATGAGGGCTGTGAGGCTGGGTGTAGAGGGTGGTGAGAGTGGGAATGGGAATGGGGGTGGGATAAGGCGTGGGGTGGCAACTGTTGCTGTTGGGGTGGGGGCTGAGTCGTCGGGTGAGCATGGGAGTGTGATGGGTGGAGAGCTGGGGGTGGCGCCAAGCCCGAATTGGACTCTCCTGCCCCTTGGCCCAGGCCCAATCCCAGATGGTTGTGGGAGCCTTGCTGTACCAGGAACTGCTCCAAGCTGGCGTTTGCTGGCACTCCAGAGAGATAGTACTGGTTGGCAGCTAGCATGCAGCTGAACTGCTGGTGTAAACTTGGTGCCACAGTGCTGCTGCTGCTGGCAGGGTTGTTGGAGGTGGAGGTGGAACTGGAGGGCGAGGGTGAGGAGGAGGATGGCCCAGGGGACGCCTGAGGGACAGACAGGCCAGGGTGTAGAGGTGGGGGCGGGGGAGCAGATGTGAGTACGCCTGAGCTACTGCTGCTGCTTCCACTCCCAAAATCGAAGCGTCCCATTCCAGAGTGCAGCTGCTCCTGGGCCAGAGCGTCTGCAGGGTGAAAGGGGCGCAAGAACTGGTATCCGGAGGACGAGGAGCTTCCGCTGCCGCTGCTGCTGCTCATCTTGCTTGACTTTCTCGAGCTCTGTGATGAGGAGGACTGAGACTGCTGGGGAATAGGGGGAGGGGGTGCGCTCATTTTGGCAAATATGGAGGAGGAGTCGGCGAATGCATTACTCCTGGAGCTCTGCAGGGAGCCAAGCCCCAGGCCGGAGAGAACGGAGGCCTCGCTCTGCTGCTGCTGCTGTTGCTGTAGCTGCTGCTGTAGCTGAACCTGCTGCTGGTGCTGCAATTGCCTCTCCAAACCCAGGCCTTTGAACTGGTGAGCCTGATGTCCGCTCAGCATTTCTAAAATGTCCATTGGGTATTTACCGAACTGGAACATTTCCTGCGAGCTCCGTTAGGGGGGCCACTAACGGGGCTGTGTCCCTTGGCCCACCCTTTTTGTTTAGAGGAGAATTTTTCGCCTCCACTTTTTCAAATGAGCAAGAAACAATTGTCTCCGATATATGTCTAGTAAAAAAATGTTCAGGTGCAACCTACCCAAGGGAAAGTTGCAGTAAATGGAAAATATAAAAATCAACTAAAAAAAAAGTGGGGGTCGTTAAAAGGGCAGGGGGGAGGGTTTTTTTTATGGTGACTGTCCGTATAGGTCGAGAAGAATAATGCTATAAATAAAAGGATGATATAAGGAGGATACTACAGTCTTGAGGGATAACTATGTTTGATGATTCATTTGATTATTGTGGGTCCTATCAATATGCTTGCCTTCTGTGCTTTCTGATTAAAAGTTGTCCTTGAGTCAATTAAAATGTTCCTACAGAAGGCATGGATTAAATAACAAAAAAATAAGATATGTTCAGATAAAAAAAGAACACACACCACTCTTAATAATGAGCACAGTGTCTTAACGTGTCCAGTTAGTGTCTACAGCAAATCATTTCTGAAACCTGATTAGGTTCATGGAATGCAGGTGAATCAACTGTTCGAACTTAATCTTGCCAACGTTAGAATTCTCCTTGGTTGCCTTGTGAAAGTTCAGAGTCCAGGATGTCCTTGAAACCACGCAGGCAGCCCTCCAGTCTTCTCCCAGTAGACCAGGCGCCGGCGCAGCACGTCTCCACTTGGGTGCCTGGGCTTCTTCACCGGTCCATGGAGTACATGTGGAATCTAAGAAGGAAACAGAGCACATGACCTCAGTGACAGAGATTCTCACAGTGTCTACTCCATCCTCTGCCCTGTTCAATGCCCCCAAATATTTAATGGCACAATGTTTAAGACGCTCAGGGCAAAAAGGTTGGACTGAGCGTCCAAAACATTGTGCGGTGAAATATTTGGGAGCACTGAACAGTGTTAAGGGCATTTGTTATTGCTTGTTATCTTGTTTTGTCCAGCACCTGTGCCAATGATGTGCATGCATTTTCTGCTTTTTCTACTCCATCTGCACCAACCATATCACATTTACATGTGGATATTTTAATGAGCACTTATTCAGATAACAAAGTATTGGATTTTTTAAGGAAAAATTCTCTCACTACATTGACAGAAATCAGTGTGTAAATTAAAGAGTTTTCTAAAATACAACGTGTAATTGAGGTAGGCAAAATACCAATCAATGGTTAAATTGTGCCTTTAGAAACAATTGCTAACAGGACCAAACTAAAAAGCCAGAGATGCAGCTTCATTTTCATACAGACAGTATTGTGCCTTTTTCAGCACAGACAGCAAGTTCTTCATTGCCAAACTATAACATTCATATAGGTCTCTGTGAAATACGTGCAAGAAACCCCAGATAATTTTTTTTTTTTCCCCCCGAGGTAAACGAATCATCTCTGAGTCAGTTCATTCTTAGACGACTCATTCCACGCGGGGCATATGAACATCCTTGGCCACTGATAGATCCTGGCCCCTACATCAAGCACACACGAATAAAAGCACACAAGAATAAAAAGAGCAGAGATCATCGAATGATCTGATCATGTGCTTGGAAGTAGGTTGAACATTAGGATACAGAGCTGATGTTAAACCCACATCTGAACAGTCAATTAGTATTCAAGATTGTTGCAATCTGTTGCGGAGATGCAGTTCTAAAATACATTTCTAATGAATCCCAGGTGCACTATTTTGAATCGTACAACATTTGTTGTGTGTGTGTGTGTGTAGTTCAATAAAACCCAATGCTATACTCAGATCACAAAATTAGGCCTTGCACATTTTAGTCAACATCCGAAATGGTCCCTCCATCTACATATTCATAAATGCATTTGATTGATTCCACCACCACATGTCCTGCAAGCTTCTCCATCTCTGAATCCTACTCCCGTCACAGCGCACTGCATGATAGAAACTGATGTGAAACAAATCATGAGACAACAGTAGAGAAGGGAATACAGCAAAATCGAAATTATGGGCCAGTGTGTTTGCTTTTAGAGAGAAGCAATTAATTGAAGATATGGCAAATCTTTGCCTGCAAGTTGTGTTGGGTTTGGGTGGGCCTTCACATGAACGTTATTACTGGTAACTTACACAATGTATAGGCGTCTACACATCATACAGCATCATCACACAGAACAACAGACACCTTCAATACACTGAGATGGCATTCAAATAGACATAAAACACGCAAAGAGCCAAATGTGAGTGGGTTTAATTTCTTCAAATTAGTAGGCCTAAAACACCTGATGCTCCCCACCATACCATCAACACAAATAAAGCACATATTTCATTACATAAAAATGGCCTCCAAAGTGAAGTAACTTCACACAAACATATTTTTCCTCATAATACCAGATATGTTATGAGGTCAATGTGCACTCTTTTCCAAATTCTGCAAAATATGTATCGGTAGTTAATAATACCCTACCGTGTAGCTTTGTAGGACAGACTAATGAACTTAATGAAGCATGTTACTGTCGCCCTCTGAAATACACAAAGAAGATGCTAGCTAAAGTGACAGCAGATTTGAGTCACCGGATATTAGGATGTCATACACAAAGTCTGGCTGCATCTAAATAGACAAGTGAAGCATTTTGTAAGTTTTTGATGACTCAGGAAGCCCCTGTCACACACTCACACCCCATCACTTAATTTCAACTTCATTTCCGATCAAAACAAAACACAGGCTATGAACACTGTCTCAGGCCTTGTACAAAAGTGTAGATATTTTCATAAACAAACATTAAAAAAAAAAAAAAATCTGTTTGCCTAGCCTTTAAATGTGAACATGGTGTAATCAAGTTGATATTATAGAATTACCTCCAGTATTTTGTTAACTTCTCTAAATGTGCAAGGCGTTGGGGGAAACAAAAGACTTGTGCAAAAAATATGCAAATAAGGTTTAGATATTGACCCTCTGCCAATATTATTTGATAAACAATCCCTGGCACACACAATAATGATCAAATCCCCTGACTTTCTCCATCTGGGACAGCCTTCACTGAAATGTTCTGATATTCCAGAAATTCCCTGACCGTTGGCGACCCTTGTTTCTAAAATTAATGAAAAAATATTTCTTGACACGAGGAAATATTGAACATATTATACACAATGCCAAAGAAACAAATTAGACTACCATCCCAAGATTTACAATAATGAGGGGTGCCATTAAACCCAATAAACCAGAATCCACAACATCAAAGGAAACCACTAATGTCTATGTCTGCATTAAAATACACGCCAAAAAAAAAGCATTTACATTTTTGCATTTTTACTTCAGTTCCAAAAGTGTAACCACTTGCCTGTAGGAAATGGGGTTTACCATGACGTCTGGTTGTCACGTTGTGTCTGAGTCACAACAGGCCAAGGAGGTTTGATGTGTACGGGACTGTAACTATACCAACTTATAATACAACCATGTGTGGGAGGCTTCAAGCAAGTTGTACATAATGATTGAGATGCCATAAAAAAGGGAAAACATGGTTGAATCTATGATGAGGACAGCATTTCCTTGTGTGAAAATGTGCCAAAATATTTCAATCACAGCCAAAGGAAACTAATTGTTTTATTCTACTGCATTTTTTTTTAATCGACAGATCATTAGTTTAGGGTAAGAGACGTTACAAATTATCTTTGCCAAGGTAAGGCATAATGCCTGTTGTACACTGTATCTAGATTGACATTAGGTTGTCAGTATTACATTATATTTGAGGCATTATCCAAACATTCAGCATAAAATTGGCATTTCAGGCCATGATGTGGTACTTTGCACTTCTCCATCAAAGTGCACAGGTGGTGCCAATTTGACTCGTATGCAGCCTACCGCAGAAGGGAGAGCTGTATGCACTTGGACACAAGTCATGTGATCCATTTTGTCTCTGCATACCTTAGTCCAGGGGTCCTCAACCCTTTTGGGTCTGAGGGCTAGCAAGGGCTACCCGAGGGCTACTTGTTTGTTCAAAATCCTCCTGACATTGTTCTCAAATCAAGTGTCAAAGCGCTACATACAATGTATGTATTATTAAATAGTACTATGATCAAATGATAATTTGCTTATGGGTTATAAAGAAATAATGTCTTTTGTAGAGAGTTACTTGTGCACAATCCCTGGTGCTGAACAAAAAGATTACGTATTTTTTGAAAAAAGGTTCGCACACTCCTTTGGATTTTTTCTTCTTCAAGTTATTTTTTCTTCTTTTTATTCATTCATTCATTGGCAATGACTTTTCGACCTCTCCATCTTCCTCAGATTTCAACCTTTTTTCAAAAAATGATAAAGAAATAATCTCATGTTAAAACATGAGATCTAAAATCTTGCAGCGGTCACTATTTAACATCCTTAGTGGGCCTTGTAGCAGTCAATATTACACATCCTTAGTGGGCACTTCAGAAGCTCCTTGAGGGCTACCTGGCGCCTGAAGGCATCACGCTGGTGATCACGCTGTATTAGAGGAGGCTTCAAATCTCATTATAATGTGTGCATAATGACAATAAACACCTCTATTCCATTGTTTTGTATTTTAGTCAGTCTATTGCAAAAGCATGACAGATTTGATGGGAACAGGAAATTATTAACGTGCATTATTAACAGCTGCACTACACAACAGATGAATAAAAACCCAATTGTTGCTACAAGGTGGAACTACCAATTCAGAGTTTAACAGAAATCCTATTATGAACAGCCTTACTTAATTGGAATGAATGCTTTTAAAAAAGAAGAAGAAGGGCCAAAAAATCGTGTTATAAACATATTGTATTACTTACAAATCACATATGGTCACATAATACCAACTCTAAATGCCCCAAAAGGCCTAAATCAAATGATTAAGCATACACAATGACATATAAAATATGTGGGACTATCTGTGCACACAGAGACAGCCTCAAAATACTGATAATGATTAAAAAATACGTTAAAAGTCCTTTCTTTAATTAGGCATGAAGGATTAGGTAGAATGACAAGTGGGGTAATTATCTAAGGTAACACTAGGTCAATTTATTTCACACCCCCTCCCGCTAACATCAAGGCGTTATCAATTCTCCCTACACCACCTCTATAACCTGTCTGTCAACATCAACCAGTGCTAAGTCTTATAGGTTGAAAAATACAAACATCACATACACAATGTCAATTTTTGAAAGACCAACTTATACCCCAAAACATATAATCCACTTTAAGTACCACATGGCAAATCAGTAAGTCAATATTTTGCTCAGGTTTGGTCCTGGCCATAATTCTCAGGATCCCAAATAAACAGATGGTGTTCTACTTATACTCAACATCTGGCATATCGAATGCTGCTAAATGTAACATGGTATGAACTCAGTCAGTCTCTATAAACATAACCATACAATGATTATTGCCTCCATAGTAAACTTTCTTGATAGGCATGTGCACTGTGCATAGTTTTGGGGGACACTGATGAAGAGCTGCACTAGCAGGGCAGAAAACGCATTTTCAGTTCGTTTTTTTTTTCCCCATATAGAATTACAATTCAAGACAGTTTCCTGGAAAAAATAGGGCAAATAACTATACTAAAATGTGATGGGTGCACTTCATCTCATGTGAATGAGATCACTGACCATCATTTTAAAAAAATCATTGGCACTAATTAAGTTCAATTAGTTGTGCTCAGCAGGCTCTTTTGCCACTCAATAGCAAAGAAAAAATATATATGAGTGATTAAATAATTTAACATGCTTACGTAACCTTCTGCCTGTCAGAACTTTCATAAAAAGGGGAAAGAATGAAGACAACTTTAGACTAAAAGCCCATCAGAACCCTTTTTAATCCTTGATCTATTCCAAGAATTAGGGAAGTAATACTCAAGGGGCACCTTTTGAACCTTGACACAGATTGCATAAATGCATTGCTAGAATGAATTTGACGTAACAAATGCATTGCATTGTACTTGTGCCGGTGTGTGCAATAGGCTATGATGTCAGGGAACCGGCATGGAACATTTGAGGGGGGTGGGGGTAGGGTTGGGGGCGGGTGTTGGGACAATTCTTGACCTGCCATTGACGGATGATTTAAGCATGTCCCATTTAGAACCTTTTCCTATTATTGTCCAGGTAGGCCTTTCATGGGCGGACAAAAAAAGCCTCCTGTTCGAGATTAAATTGTACCAATGCAATCCAAGCTGATCATGTTTTTTCTCTCTCCCGCTCTCTCCCGCTAAAGCAATGGGGGTGACTCACAGAGGAAGGCCTGAAACCAAACCTAAACGCACCATTAGCCACGAGCCCTCCCCCAGACCCTAGCCGGGGAAGAATACCATAACTTGAGTGGCAGCTACATAAGGCTCCAATCTGCAGACCCACCATCAGAGGAGAGAGGAGTGTCTAACCCGTCCCAAGGCATTTCATTAGCTGTACCAGCTGAAAATGGATACATTCTGCTAATAAAAAGGAGTAAAACGCCTCAAGTAGAGGCATATCTACATGCTTCATTTCCCAGGAAGGTTTAAGCCTAAAGCCTACACAACTGCTTTACCGGTTGCTAGGTTGGTAAACATTCTGCCATCTCCCTGGTAAGTGGGCTGTTTCCAGTTAAGTGTCTTCATCCAAGGACTAAAGAAAGACATCAAAAGACAGAGCAAATCCATTCCATGCTTCTCCTTGATGGAACAACAATATTTACAGCACATCCATCATAGCACACAACCCAGAATTAAACACAAAGAATTTTCTTTTCTTAACCACTTTGTTTTTCTTCTTCATATCATTGTTTTAAATTATGCCCTGTAATTATCTTATCAGATACCTCAAGCACACGTCCAGTACTAAGCATATGAACCCCATGACCAAAAACGGGCTGCAACAAATTTACAAGGGCCAGTGCCAATGCACACAAATTAACCATGACGATAAAATATTCCAAGTTGCTTCTTTAATTAGAATTGACCTAGCTATGTGACCCAATACACCTAAAGAACCATGCCAGGTAGGCCTAGCTTCAGTGCGATGACGTACAAAGGAAAGAATGGGGTGTCAGGAACGGATTGACTCCCCCTTTGTGGGACTTTGGGGAACACTGCAGCCTACCAAACAGGGCAGGCAGGCGATAGCGACATGGCCGAAACTGTCAGGTCCCCCAAACGCAGGTACGAAACGGAGAGGATTACCTGATTTCGCCCTTTGGCCCAGCGACATTCCTTGTTAATTCAGAGACTCTGTCGTTACGAAAAGTTAATGAGCCCTGTCCCCAATATGACGCCACTGAAAATAGCATACACTCAATGCCTTATATTGTGCAACCAACGTTACGTATGTTGGTATAAAACGATGAGACGGACACAAATATACATATATATTGGATGTCTTCTAAATTGATTTCCAGGCCTGTGTGCAAATGAAAAACTTTTTTGATCGAAAGACAGCGAAATGTAAACGTCTTAGGTGCTCAGCGGGGTGGTTATTTTGTCTCCCACCACAGGACCCCTCGCTCGCTTTCAAATGAAATTGTGGGCAAGATCAAGACAAAATTACGTACACGGTGTAAACATTAACAGCAAATAAGTACTAACATAACTTCCTGACATAGATGGAAAGGCAATAACTTACCTGAAGCTTTGGCGGGTCGTCAAGAGATCCGAACCTGATGCTCCACAGCAGGAGGTTGAACGCAGAATTTTAAAAGGGGGTGTAGGGAAGGGGGGCAGTCGATTTTCTTCTTTAATCACATTTCTTGATACCACATCGGCGATGTTAAACGCAAAAAATCTGTATATGTGACATAAAGAAACAACAATAATGTGACATTCGGTAATAGCTTCTCGGCTAACACTTAGGCCTCAACGTTAGTTGCTTCAAGTTCTTATTCATAAAATGCAAACGTCGAAAAAATAAAGACGTGTATCGGGTACTTCTTGAATACACAGTCCTCTTCAAAAATGTAATTCCACTTAGCAAGCAACGTAGCTACCCATCCAAGTGAATCGAGGGTTTCATTTTCATTGCTGTTGCTAACTTAGCTAATTAAGCTATCTGGCTAGTTTGATAGCTGGCAAAAAAACAAGGTATCCGCATGAGTTCATTTGGAAAAAAATAGACTATATGTGGTTGAGCCTTGCATAAAATGTTCCAAAAACGGGAAGCACACACAAAGGCGGTATCCGATTTCGGGTTAGCAGGTCATTTTCTTCTTCCAGCCGAAAAACACCTCGAAGGCCTCCCCATCGGCCCGACGACAGCTCTGTTTTCGACCCGTTAACCAAACCCAATTTCCGCTGGGCTAGCTATCTTTGAGATGTCGAGTATTTTTTGCTTGCATGCGCACTTGCCGGTGTATTGCTCATTTACCTGCAATATTTTGCCAAAACGTCCTCATTATTCCTATCCATTCATTTTTACGTGTTTTTTCAGCGGAATATTTTCCGCCCCGTGTCAATTTTGCTGTCCCCGTCTTCCTATGAATACTTATGTTCGCTTCACTTCAAAGCGGTCGTTTCCGGTCAGACATTCGGTTCCGGGTAGTGTTACAAGATTAACTGCCCGTGCTGCTGCTAATTTTTCTTTGTTTATAAATTGAAAGGTATGTTTAAACGCACCGTGTTTTGTCCGTGAAACATGAATCACCACTTATATAGCTTCCACTTAGTGTTTTTCCCCAATATGTGGTTGGTTTTACCAACGTCCATACCCTCAGAGAACGTTATACAACAAGCTAACGTTAGCGCTAGCAACGCATGTCCTCATGACGGCACGGAACAATACAATTTGTCCAGCACAATAGAATCCCTGAGGCTGCTTACAGGCGGAGGTTCGTTTGATCATCTGTCATTAGTGTGACAGCTCATCTTGAAACGGGGAATTTATTTTTTTTAATTTTCTAAGCAATTTAATTCGTATCGCACACAAAATGGTAGCGTCTTGAGTGAAGTAGCTAATGTGATGCTAAGGTAGTATGCGTGGTGGTGAGCTGTGGTGAGACTATCCTAGCTGGATACAAACACGCTTCCTAGAACAGAACGAAGCCAGATGTTCATCGCATATGCGAAACGGGGTCATTCAAATAATTAACACAGAACATTAGGCATGTGAAACACTCCCAAGCAAAGTAACGTAGAGATTTATGGTGGAAATATCAGCGCCAAAGAAAGTGCCTGAGGTTTCAAACATTTCGAAGCCATTTTGCCATGCTGCTTTCTGCCTGTACAAAATCCCTGCGACCCGGCCCCTCAAAATGGCGATCGTTGGGAACGCCTCACTTGACATAGAGGAAGCGCGTGCCGGTACAATGTTGGCTCTCTACATCTGCGACTTCAGAACAATATATTTACGTGGCTGTGCATGTGCAGAATAGACTTTCATTAAAAAAAAACAGTATGTAATTTTAACGACTCTGTCAAATCTGTCTTTTTTTCCCTGAAGGAGAAGCCCCGCGCTGTCTGGCCCATACTGAGGTTAGAATGTCACACTGGACATTGTTACATTGTTGTTATATGGATGACAATGTTACATTACATTGGACACAAAGTAGCCAGTAGCCAAGTCAGTTTGTTTATTTTTTTTATTATTATTATTGTTATCATTATTAATTAACATTATTCTACAAATGTAGGATACCACTGATTACTGGAATTAATTCAATTTGTCAAAACAAAAGGAATTGGGAGTATCTTCTTGTAACAAATACACACATTTCGAGGTATGCAAATCAATACATACATCTCATCCCCCAGGGCCAGTAAAGCCCTTAATTTCAAAGAGTTGTAGTAGTCTTTTATCAAAATGTCATGCTGCAAACTCATCATGGGAAAGAAAACCAAGATAGGCGTATTTGAGGGCAGCCTACAGCCACTCACAAAATATGTAACTTTGGCACTCAATAGAGTATGCACTCACTCGCAGTCATACTTACAGTTAGACTTACCCGACAGAACAGGCACACAAAGCCAGGGTTTAGTAGCAACTTAATATAGCCTAGCTGCACAATAACAATAGGCTCTCTTCAAATCCAAGAGAAGATTATATTTAAAAATGACTGGACCTTCTTACTCTGAAATATTGTCTTACTTCCAGCCTCTTAGCCGAACATCATTTAGCCAGGCTACATTGCTTTTAAAAAAGTTTTCAAAATAGTTTCTTATTGTAAAATGAAATTAGATTTCTACATTTCTTTAATGAAGGGTAGCAAAAAAAAGTTTGAATACCACAATAAATTGCATACCTTCCCTTAAATTGTCTCCATCTTGTGAATATATTTTGCTTAAACTGAACCATCAAAATTGTTCAGAGTTGCATTTCAGTTGACAACTACAGGACATTTATCCTGTGAAAAACCATCTGTACAGAATTACTCTCATTATGTTGGGAATCCTGAAATAAGGAGGCTATACCTAACAGACTGTGGATTTTCATAAAAAGCACATTTCTCTGACGCTGCAACAATGCTGCTAGATCAGGCGAGATTCATCTCGCGTTGAAACAGACACAGGTATACACACAGACACACAAACACAAATGCACGCACAGGACACATACACACCGTGACATCTTAAAAGTCAGCACTATGACATTGTCAACACTGCCTTTGACATCTTCACATGCTGTTATGTCGTTTCAATATGACTGCATCGGCATCTTTTTATAAAGTCAATGATACACATGTTAAAATCTACTTTAAACAGAATATTCAGAATGAAGGGAACATCAGTGTAAGTAGGCTACAGACAGAAAACAAAACAAGAAAAAAAAGGATAATGGAGAAGGGCATTGATGGGCTAATAATGATGATAGTGGTGATGAACAGGATAATAAGAACTCTAAGCCATAGGAAGCATTATCATGGCTGTGGGACATCAACGTAAATCAGCAGTTATAATCAACATGTGCCAGATTTCAATCAAATACAATAATAAAACATTTAACACTTGTAAAACTTTTTTTTGTGGTAGGCTAAGCCAAAAATTGGCTTCTTCATGTAACATCATTTTAAAACAGTTTCATGTGTATTGGATTGCTTCCCTCCTATCATGGCAAGAGATAAATAATAGTAGATGAATAATAAAAATAAATAAATAAATAAATAAACATTTGCAGAGTCAGATTTACAGAAAACATGTGAAATCACATTTTTCTCCAGGCTTGTAAACAACATAGAAAGGTTGTCTAATTGAAGATCAAAACCACAGGATCACAACAAAGAAGCTTTGCAGTATTTGTTTGGCATATCACCCTCTTTTTATATAGGCTCATGGAAAGGTGAAGAATACATAACCTTTTACCATGACACATCATAAATTGTGACATTGCAAACAAGAGGGCATAACATGAAATATTACAGACATTACACATATACAGAGACTTCAGAGTAGCCCTTGAAGTGAAAGAGTCCATCAGGCACACACGCTCGCACACACGCACACATTCACTCATTTGCACATATATTCACACTCATTGACCCCCCCTGTAGGCCATCGAGGCCCAAAGCCTCTGCGGGTGACTTGACCATGACGCCTCAAGTAGTTATTATAAACAGCAAGCACGCTCCACTCCCATCTTATAATGTTGTCTTCCGGCATGAGTCAAGATGGACCCAAACATAAACTACGAAGGACACACAATCTTATTCTTTTAATTGTATTAATGGATCAGACATGTCCAAAGAATTTATCTAAAACAAAAGAATGAGAGTGCTGTCGTTCGTAGTTTAATCCACTCTGGCTCACTGGTTTGCACTAACTCAGTCGGCCATCTTGAAAAGCCTTCCGTCAGCGGCCATCTTTGGCCTCCCGTGACACGGCGACCAAGGAAACACACCAGACTAAGCAAGCCATAGAGAAATGACAACACTACTGAAATCTCCCCTTCTCCTCTTCCTACATGTGTTCCTCATGTCATCTACACTCATCAGGGGATATGCTATGTGGCCGTCTCTGAGCCTGTGTTACTTAGCTTAGCTTAGCTAGTGTGTGTGTCTAGACAAGGGCACTCGAAATATCTCCCTCCACTGTGGGAGCTCACCTCTGAGTAATCCAGAGACAGCTGGTACTTCCATGCTACGGTAATATTAAAGCAGGGCTATATATATATAGTCACAAATTGAACAATACCAAAGCACTGGCAAAAGAAAAACAAAATCTGTGCTAGGCATTGCCAGGAAAAGGGCAGCTCAAGTTATAACTTATTCTTTTTTTAAAAATAATGTGATGTCTTCTTTTTAACCAAGTCATTTTGTATAAAATAAACTTGGTTTTGAGCTGTTCTGACAAATGCTTATGGTACACTTGTGACATGATTCAGTTACATGCCAGAAAGTGGGCAAACTAACAGTTGAAATGTTCTTGTTATCTTCTTATGTTCTTGAAACCGACAATATCACTAAATGTGCGGCCTCTGCTGTTCAAAAAACGTAGATGTGTTTTGATCTCAATACAAACCAATTATGAGTCTTCCTTACCGGAAAGGTGTTCCATTGAGCCTGTTTTATCACTATGGTGTTGGAATTAATCTGGAATGAAGCACATCTTCATGTCAAACTGTGTTAACTCAGCCAAACAACAATGTTAAGCTTATTTACGTACTTTGGAAAAAACACTGGGTTTCACAATTAAAACACAATGGATCATGTCCAAATAGGTATTATTAATTAATAAGTATTATTTAAAAAAAGACATTTTATTCTCAAATCTAGCAGGGTCATCTGAACCCTCTTTGATATTCTTATGAAGTATGTATGTTAGGTATGTGTGTTTCAGAGCTTCCAGAATTTGTTTCATATGCTTATCGTTGTACATAGGCTACATGGGAAACACCAATGGCCTCAGAGCCCATAAATGGCTTAGTGAAATTCACACACCGCTCCTACTTTGGGATGGATACTGGACTGTGGGCTGTGAGGAAAAATTGTCGGGAGTGAGAAGGGATGTCTTTCTTCCTCACAGATCACTTTTTTTTCAAAGAGAGGCCCCTCTGACTCTCTCACTCTCAGAAGAGTGTCTATTGCTTATTCTTCAAACAAGTTCGGCGCTCTATTCTCCCCTCTGTACTTATTTGTTCGAATAAGCCTTAGTTTTCCCCACTCGCGTTGAGCCACACGTAGCCCAGCTTGTTGGTTTTTCGTTTTGAAGTGATCAACCTTCGTTCACTTTGACCTTTGACCTCTCGCTTGACCTCTCTCTCGGTGGGTCTCACACGGTGACTTCGTTCTTGCTCCCTGTTCTGAGCGACTGACCCGCGTTGCCCCCGCTGCCTCCTACGGGGATATAGTTCAGCTGCTCGATGGTGTTCTGACGCCTGGTGGCGAAGGCCATGCGCCTGGCGTTGTGACCCCCCATAGTCCCACCTCCTCCTCCTCCTCCTCCTCCTCCTCCCCCTCCACCGCCCCCTGAGCTGTGGGCGCTCTCCCAGCCCATGGTGCCCGTGGCGGACGGGTGGCTGCGCTCCATGTCTCGTCCGGAGGTGGGGTGGGAGTTCATCTTGATCATGTGGTGGCGGTCCATGGAGGGCGTGACGCACACGTTCTGCGTCGACTGGGCCTTGTGGTGGCTGGTGAGACGCGGCATGGTCGGCATCCCGAAGTCGGCCGCCCGCATCCCCATCCCCATCCCCCCCATGCCCCCCATCCCCATGCCCATGCCTCCCCGCTCCTCCAGACGGTCGGGGGACACCAGGAGCCGCTCGTGGGAGCGGCGCAGGGTGGCGGCGATGGCGGCCGACGTGGCGCTCCGGCTGGTGGTCATGGCTTTGTAGTACTGGTGCTGCTCGTTCTTGGAGAGGCGCGACAGCGTGTTGCCCTCCCCCAGCGCCAGGAGCTGGTCCTGGGACATGACGCGGCGCGGCGGGTGGGACATGGGCTCCATGCCCTGGTGGTAGGACGACTGGGACGGGGGCAGGGGGTACGGGTTGGGCGTGGCCGGGAGGTGGACGCGGGAGCGGGAGGAGTGTAGGGGCAGCGTGCCCCGGGCTCCAAGGGTGAAGTCGCCGCCCCAGTGCAGGTGGTGCTGGGAAGCGTGGAAGGACGGAGGGGCGTTGTTGGGCCGCCGTCTAGACATACTGTAGGTGTTGTAGTCTTCCAGGTCTTTCTCTGAGGAGAGAAAGTAAAAGTAAAGAGTAGAATAAAAAGTAAAATATGTTAAAATCTTGACTGAAAAAAGTGAAAACCGAGAAAAAATGATGCAGTTATCCATTTGTAATGTTATACAAAAGAACGTCAACAGGCCTTCACAACATCACGTATAAACCCTCCCAAAAGCAACCTGGCTTTCAATTTTTTTTTTGTGACCAGATTTTTCTTTATTAAACAACAACAAACTAAATTTAACAATGCATGTACAACAACACAATCAACACAAAGCACTCAGCCCACCCACCAACCTGGCTTTCAATTGACTGACCAAGATACTGCAATGATTTGTAGAGTTGTAAAAATCTGCAAGAATGCCTTCAAATAATTTCAATTGGGATCATTTTCATGACACAAAGGAGCTGTTTATATGTATATGGATATTTTGGAAAATGCATTAGTTTTGACCTCTGGTTTACAAGCAAACAGTTTGAGAATGTGTATTTCATAACTCCGGTTTTACGTGTATGTAGGAGTACGGGGTTGGAGGAGGGGACAGCAAGGGTTGAGTTTGATTGTGGCCCTTCAGAACACAGACGCACACCGCACCTTCTACCTGCACTAAACACACACACACACTCACACACACACACACACACAGCTGCTGGTGTACTTGATAGACCTATTTTAATATTTATTTTTCTTCAAAATGCTACTATTACTATGTCAGAACGCTATATAGGACTTTTAGGAAAAGCACAACAATTACCTCCTCTTAATGTATGTTCTCTACAAGTCTTCTGTTGTCCAGTCTTGCACTTTAAATGTCTGTATGAGCACTGTCTATGTCCATACTGTCTTATGTCCATGTATAAGTACTGTCTATGTCTATACCGTCTATGTCCTTACCTAGATTAGTCTATGTCTGCAGGGGAAAGCAAGAAATGTAATTTCAAATTCTTTGTATGACCAGTGCATGTAAAGAAATTGACAATAAAACCTACTTGACCTGACTTCAGAACCTGTTGCCTCCTAGGCCAGGGCCTGGTATGGTTGTTCCATAATCTACCCATGAGTGGGATACAGAAGAGCAGTGGTTCTCAACCTTTTTAACACCCCCTTGATCGCCTGATAATCCTGCCAATGCCCCCTTTTGTATTAATAATGTATTAATTATAAGTATTATAATGCATTCATAATTATAATAATTTATAAACTATGTGCTCATCCTTCTACCCCCACCCCCCACTTTCTCCTTCTTAACGCCCCCCGAGGGCGCCCTAATACCCCCTGGGAGGCTGTTGAGCCCCCATTGAGAAACACTAGAGTAAAGGAAACAGATCCACGGTCCACAGGACTCATTTACATGTGTGTAAAAGGGGTAACAGTGCAGTACTGATTAACTTTGCTCTGACATTGGGCAGAAGTGCTGAATAATCCAGACTCATGAACCCAGCTTGCTCTGGGTCTACAGGGTTATATCACTTATGTCAAAGCTATTTGCTTGGAGGCAAAGCTTACTGTTTCCACTTCTCAGGCTCACCCAGCCTCCTGATGGAGTGCTGTCTGATTTCACGCACGCACGCACGCACGCACGCACGTACGTACGCACGCACAGACTTGCAGACATACCTCTTTCCACACACCTCACCAGACTGTTCTCACAAAATGTGTCATTTTTACGCTATTGCATCACACGTGTTATGCGACACATTTGTGTTGAGTTCCATATCGTTTAACACTGTGACAAAAGTGACAAACATAGAAACTGAGTATGTTTCTTCAATCTTAATGTAAACATTTGATGCACAAGTAACAAACTAAATATAGGCTATGTTGGACGTACAACTGCACTGGAAACCACCGCATGACCTAGTATCTACCATAACTTGAGTGTGGTATGGACCTCTCCACAGCATATGCAGTATTATCAATAACAACTGAACACCTGGCTCAAATTCACTGTTTGTGGAGAGGCTGATGCCCTGAAACTCTGATTTTGCCTGGGCATGTCTGGTCCCTTTTCCTGGCTCAGAATAAGATTAACTGCTATAGTGGCTAGTGAGACTAAAGTTGTTACTAGCCACAGCCAAGTCTTACCCATTTTTGGTGCCAATATCAAGCCCTGCTCAACACCTCACATACTGGACAATCACTCTTAAAGGCCCGGCTGTAAGTTCTCCTACCCATCGTTTCCATACCCCACATACTATAACACCATTTATTATTATTGTTTGAAAATCTTTTCTCCTGACATTTATTTTGTCTTTTTGACTTTATTTATGAAAGGACAGTGAAGTTGGTGACAGGAAGCGTGTGTGTCCCGCTTACGCACATTCACACTATTAGCTGATGTGTGTCTATCACCAGTGGTTGAGTTGTAAAATCAAAGCAGGGGGTATGGTCAGAGATTGATTCTGATGTTTGAGAAAATGTTGAAAATGTAGTTGTTAAAAGTGCAATTTTAACACAATATGTGAAGAAGGGTGGCCTGTTGCTGTTTTAGAGGGAGATGATTTTTGACCATTTTCATTGAGGGGGATGATTTTAGACCATTTTCATTGTTTGGGGGGGATGGCATCCCCCCTCATTCCCCTACAACTCGAGCCCTGTCTATCACTCACACGCACGCAAGCACACACAACTCACACCCAACCTCCACGTTCCATGCATGTATGCGGCGTCTCTTACCCAGCCTCTTGAGTGAGCAGCATCAACTGATGTGTGTGTCCTGCTTACACACACTCACAGTATTGACTGATGTGTGTCTATCACTCGCACACGTCGCGCAGGTTGCGCACGTCGCACGCACGCAAGCACACACAACTCACATCCAACCTCCACGTTCCATGCATGGATGCGGCGTCTCTCTTACCCAGCCTCTTGAGTGAGCAGCATCGACTGATGTGTGTGTCCTGCTTACACACACTCACAGTATTGGCTGATGTGTGTCTATCACTCGCGCACGTCGCACACACGCACGCAAGCACACACAACTCACATCCAACCTCCACGTTCCATGCATGTATGCGGCGTCTCTCTTACCCAGCCTCTTGAGTGAGCAGCATCAACTGATGTGTGTGTCCTGCTTACACACACTCACAGTATTGACTGATGTGTGTCTATCACTCGCACACGTCGCGCACGTCCCATACACGCACGCAAGCACACACAACTCACATCCAACCTCCACGTTCCATGCATGGATGCGGCGTCTCTCTTACCCAGCCTCTTGAGTGAGCAGCATCGACTGATGTGTGTGTCCTGCTTACACACACTCACAGTATTGGCTGATGTGTGTCTATCACTCGCGCACGTCGCACACACGCACGCAAGCACACACAACTCACATCCAACCTCCACGTTCCATGCATGTATGCGGCGTCTCTCTTACCCAGCCTCTTGAGTGAGCAGTATCGACCGATGTGTGTGTCCTGCTTACACAGACTCACAGCATTGGCTGATGTGTGTGTCCTGCTTACACACACTCACAGTATTGGCTGATGTGTGTCTATCACTCGCACACGTCGCACACGTCGCACACGTCCCACACACACACGCAAGCACACACAACTCACATCCAACCCCCACGTTCCATGCATGTATGCAGCGTGGTCTCTTACCCAGCCTCTTGAGTGAGCAGTAGCGACTGATGTCAGGCCTCATGACCGTCTCGTAGGAGGGCGGCAGCTGTGCCAGGTTGTGGAAGGAGTGGGAGAGCGAGGAGTGCGACGGCGGCCTGCCTCCTCCCCCACCTCCTCCTCCTCCAAGTCCGACACCGCCACCTCCTCCTCCTCCTCCCCCGCCACCACCTCCTCCTCCCATGGCGACGACGTGCTTGCTGGACAGCAGCGTACCCCCGGGGGCCAGCTGGATGTTGTTCATGCGTGGGGCACGCTCTGGACAGACAGCAGCCACAGCAACAGCAACAGGAAGAGAGAGAACCAGAGTCAGCACAGAGTCAGGGATCTGTTGCCATGGTGTTTAATACAAATCTAGTTTTTTAGAGTCACATGAAATAATGAATGCAAACTAATAAATAGTAAATGTAAATGCTAAAATGAATATAAAAACTAACAATAGGGTTATGATAATAGAAAAATATAATACAATAATATGCATAATAATAATACATATAAGAGATGAGTTTCAGTATAAAAAAGGTATAATAATCATACAAAAAAAATAAATGCAAAAGAATAAATATATAGCAAAAGAAATGATTAAATATTAGTAATGACAATAATACAAAAAAAACATAGCATAATTCAAATATAAGAGATTATATATATATTTGTTACCTCATCTGAACACAATAGGAAACAGTGGTGCAGCTAGGCACATTACAATGGGGGGCGGGGGGGGAGGGGTAAAACAGCTTGTTTGGGCTCCAAAAAGCTGTGCCATCAATTGCATGCATGAGAGACAACAGCTGGACACCATTTTGCACAATACAAGAGAGGAGCCAGTGTGGCTGCGTGCTGGTTGGTCGCTAGAGCTGGTGTAATGAACACCCCCTCCTGGTCACAATGTGACTGTGAAGGAGCAGTGAACATTTAAGCCTGTCAGTTTGCCATAAATGGACCAGGAGTACAATAAGCCAGTGGTGTAGTCTACGTAGAACGCAGGTGTGCGGAGTATACCCACTTCAAAATTTCAGGGATTTCAGTATACCCACTTAAAATTGATTGATCCATTATTTTGAATAGCACAAATATATACAGTATACCCACTTCAAAATATGCTCAATTATACAGTATACCCACCATAAAAAAAGTAGACTACACCACTGCAATAAGCCAATATAAGCCAATAAGGCTGCCCACCACACTACAATTTTTTTGTCAGGAGCTTGCATGGTCATTCATTTTTGTATGTTTGTGTTTGGTTTAAAAGAGGTGTATCAAATTTGAAAACAAATAAACCAGGTTCTTGTGTAATAAAGGCAGTTTGGTCTGTCGGGGAAAAAAAATCATTTCACATCCTCAAATCCATCCCCAATCTCCCCGACAAACTAGCAATGGCAGTGGACTGTAAAAAATACATGTGAATCACTGGCAGTTGTAAAACCATAGTCATGTATACAGTAGCAATGGCAGTGGTAAAACCATAGTCATGTATACACAATACATGTCTATGGTTAAGGTGGCCATTCTGAAGTAAAGCTGAGAGATGTCGTCATACTGCAGGAGCTCTAGCCCCCCTTAGGTACAACACGTTCATCCACTGCAGTCAATTCCGTTGTGGTTGCCATAGGAGGGCGCCATTTAGCCTCAATGGATGATTATTAATTCCCAAGAAAGATGCTGCTGGCCTTGAGAAATTGCATTTCATCTTATTTGTCCATGAATAAGTGAAATGCAATTATTTTAATACCTCGGAATAAGGTGCAATGGTTACTTTAAAATATTACATGCCCCTTGAAATCACCAAATAGGAACAACAATAATAACAAACAAGCCAATAATGTGTGTCGATCATTTGACAGGCTTGTCCCAATCGACATTGATTGTTAATCATGCAGGATTACTTGTGTGGGGAGAGGAGGAGGGGGAGAACAGTGATCCATGCTATGCCACGCGTGCCTGTCGAGGATGCCCACAAATCAGTGCACAAGAAGAGGACGCCTCCAAATAGGTGGTCGTGACACAGCACACACACACGGGTGACCTGTTTTCAGGAAGGGCCCTAGACTTGAGCAGGAGAGTTGACGTGCTTGCGCACACACGGACACACAGGCACAGAGAGAGAGAGAGAGAGAGAGAGAGAGAGAGAGAGAGAGAGAGAGAGAGAGAGTGTGAGAGAGAGAGAGAGAGAGAGACAGAGAGAGAGAGAGAGAGAGAGAGAGAGAGAGAGAGAGAGAGAGAGAGAGAGAGAGACAGACAGACAGAGAGAGAGAGAGAGAGAGACAGACAGACAGAGAGACAGACTGAGAGAGAGACAGAGAGAGAGAGAGAGAGAGAGAGAGAGAGAGAGATGGTGTGTGTGAGAGTGAGTGAGTGAGTGAGTGAGTGAGTGAGTGAGTGAGTGAGTGAGTGAGTGAGTGAGTGAGTGAGTGAGTGAGAGAGAGAGAAGAGAGCAACACACACTGTACCTTAGTGCTCAGTGTGTCCTGACAGAGAGAGGGACAGAGATAGTGAGAGAGGGAGATAGAGAGAGAGGGGGAGACGCACCATACAGACTCCACTGATAGTGGCATTCCACAGATGGGTACTTGAGCACAGTGAAAAGCAGAGCTCTTACTCCGGGTGGACTTTACACAGACCCAGTTACACACAGCACACAGAGGGCAGAAACTTGAACAGCACAGATAGACAGACAGCAAAGGATGGAGAGAAGGAGGGGGTAGGAAGAGAAGAGACAGAACAAGAGAGGGAGTGAGCAAAAGAAAGAGAGAGAGAGAGAGAGAGAGAGAGAGAGAGAGAGAGAGAGAGAGAGAGAGAGAGAGAGAGAGAGAGAGAGAGAGAGAGAGGCGTCGAGACAGTAAAGAAGAGAGGGGTAAGCGAGAGAGAGGCATCGAGACAGTAAAGAAGAGAGAGATCAGAGAAAGAGAGAGAGAGAAAAGACAGAAGGATTCAGATAGAGTAGGAAGACACAGACAGAAAAGGGTAGATGTCCAGAAGAGGAGTGTGTGTGTGTGGCGAAGCAGCTTGCTAAGCACAAGTGCAAAGGAGCGGAGACACAGCAGACCGCTTGCTGCAGCACACTTACATACATTATTACACCACACACACATACAGTACATAGCCAATACGCCAGCAATGGCAGCCAACACAAATACACACCGACACACACACAAATATACTGTACATACTCCCACAGAGACAAAGAAACACACACACCTAGCCTGCACCGGTTATGTACGTAAGCTTACCAATAGTGGCGGTGTGTTTGGGGCTGGAGGCAGACAGGCCTATATTGTGTTGGACGTTTCCAACTGCAAGAGAGCAAGAGAGGGATTGCAACAACACTGAGGAGGGTGTTGAAGGAAGGGGGGCTGGCACTGGTCCGTGTGGATTTGTCACCCGCATGCCCTTTCACATAGGCCATGTCACCACAGGTGGAGAGCGCGAACATGACACCCCCTGTCCCCTCTCTCATTCTGCTCTTCTCAAGGCTACCTCCTGTCTCACCGTTTCGCGTCATGTGGTTTTCTTCTGTTTCCTACTACTCTTTGTGTACACTATTCGTATTTCTATGTTCTATGTTGCAATAGTTTTTAATCTACAACGTAGTGAACAGCCTGCATAGACTGTATGCATCGGAACAGTGATGTCTCATTGAAAGTGTGTAATGAATTTTTAAACCTCTATTGTGTACTCCTGTATTTGTAGTATTTATTTTATCCTGCTAAATAACACTCATTGTACTTGTTGCACTGAATACAAGATGCTCAGTGTAATTGCATGTCACTGTTTCTTGAAAGTCAAAAACATGTCCCTGTAGTAAAAGAGCAAGAAAATTACATTTTCATGAATAAAGGACGTCCAGGAAATGATGAAGGGCTCTGTTGCAAAAATGTACATTTGTTTTGAAGGTGTAATTGTAGTGTTATTATATTTCATTAGGCCTACTGTAAACTTGCCCATCCCCTATAAAACGTGCTGTCCTAAGCACACACATAATCATTTCAATTGGATTTAAAAAAAAAAAAACCCTCACTAATGGAATTGAATAATGTCACCATTACAAGGAAGAAAATATTGAAATAGTTCTACAGAACTGCAAACAGTGAGTTTAAAACAATATTGATATTATTTTCTATATTGTTTTCTGGTTGCTCAACATATCCCACATATCAGTCAACACCGTCAGATTTGTATTTAAAAAGATTATAAATTCAGGCATGCATACGGTCATCTACAACACTGACGACTTCTAATTCTGTGTGACGAATAGCCTATTTTATGAGAAAAGCAAAGCATGGGGAGGTTGTTCCGATACATTTCTGCACAGCCAAGACCTTCATCTATGATAATATACGTTTATATTTTGGATTTGAACTACTTTTTTGTTTGGAGGTTGAAACCTGTTTTAGCCACATTCTCAAGAATCAGTGATGTGTATAGTTGACATGGCTAGAGACTGTCTCCTGATTGGTCCGTCCGTCTATCCAGCCATCCATTCATCCATCCATCCAATAATTCATTCCTCCTTTCATTCTTTCATTCAGCAGAGGCAACAACACTGGCAGGGTGTCAGTGCTGTGTGGCTTTTTTTGTGCAGGCCCCTCTCACATGCCCGTAGGCAGCCATGTCACCCCAGCTGGCCAACACCAATATGGCACCTGTCCACAGTCTGCTAACACTAACACATCCCTTTATCGTGCCTGATGTAAGGCTTTGTACAGTATGCCAAAAAAAATAATTTTAAAAAGGTCACTGTCCACTGTCCACCAAGAATGTTCTGTTCTTGAGTTGGGTTAATCAAAACCTATTTCAAAAAAGAAGTTAGGTGGAACGACTGCAGTAAACGCTCTTGACGCACACATATCACACATTATTTTATGTAAAATATATTTTTTTGGGCTTTATTCATGATAGGACAGTAAGATAGAGAGGAAGCAAGTCTGGAGAGAGAGAGAACGGGAAGGACCGACAAAAGGTCCCAGGAAGGAATCGAACCCAGGTCGTCAGTGTAGCAGTACAGTGCCCTACCACTTGGGACACAGCAGGGCCACACTTGAGATTTCTTTTCATCGGCCCGTCTCTGCTATTTGCCTCCTTTCTTTATTCATCCTGACCACATTCTGATGGTGCACGCGCACCCCTTTACTATGTTTGTATGGGACAAAATAAACAGGATTCTACACTAAATATTCAGCTGTGTTTATAGGTCTATCAAATTTTATTCCAAAAATGTGTTTTCTATGTTATCTAGAATGACTTCAATAAATGTTTAGGCTCTTGACTTGTACCTTCTCTTGTGATTTTTCCTCCACATTCTTCCAGTCTACAGTCTGATGGTGCACTTTTTTTTTACCATGCCTTGGAGGTCTATTCTACAGAAAGAATATTCAGTTGTATATATTAGGCTTGTAAAATCTTATTCCAAAATGACGTTATCTAGAATGACTGCAGTTAAGGTTTAGGCCCTTCACTTCTTGTATCAGCTCTTCTCTTCCAGTCTACAGTCTGATGTTTTTTTGCTTTTACCATGCCTTGGTGGTCTATTCTACACAAATAATATTCAATTGTTTGTATTAGGCTTATCAAATCCTGCTCTAAAATGACGTTCTATCTAGAATGACTGCAGTTAAAGTTTAGGCCCTTGACTTCTTGTATCATCCCGTCTATGGTGATATTTTCCTCCGCCCTCAGTCCGGGGGTGCATTTCTGGAAAGCGTAGTTGCTAACTATGTTAGCTACTTTGTTGGTTGCAATGCAATTTCCCATTGGCAACTACCGAAGTTGCTAACTGCTAACAACTACGCTTTCCAACTACGCTTTCCCTGCTCTGTGCACCTACGGCATGTGTCCTCCTACAGCACACCATTCTGTCCTTCCAGCGATTTCTCTCGAGTCCTCTCACAAAGTCAAATGTACATACATAGGCTGGATATTACTGTCTGGAAATGTGTGGGGGTATATTTCCCTGCACACACTGTCTTTGTAAACCTTTATCATTCTGTCCTTGCACAGGAATCTCCTGAGTCTTCTCTCAAAGTCATTTATACATAAAGTATATAAAATAGATATCTCATAACATTGGTCATAGGACATGTTCACTCATTCCCTAATGCATGGCACAGAGAATGAGTTGCATTTTTTTCTATTCTTAATGTTTTCAGCCTGTAGTGGACAGTTGGAGATTTCGTGAAACTCATGTGAGCTTTTTTTTCAGCAACATAAACCTTGTAACGTCATGAGTATAGGTCTCTAAATTAAAACCAGCCAACCGGCTAAATGCTGATGAAAATTCAGTTTGACAGGTAGAAAAGAAAACTTACTTGCCACTTTAAGAGTGTGGCTAGTATGGCCTAGGATCTACTGTGAAAAAATGGGCTGATAGCCCTGCATAAGTATGCACAGTATATGCAACATACAGTGTGTCTGGAGATGAGCCTGTAAAAATTAAACCCGTGGAGGATGTTAAGTTCCTACCGCATATGTCAATGAGATGGTAGTGAAAATTAACCAAAAAAAGGTCAGGGAGTCAGCCATGAAAATGTAATAATGATGCTACGTTTGGTGTTTTTGTATAAAATGGGCAACTCCTTGTGATTTCCTAGAAGTTGTTTCCCATTGTGTATTCCAATCATGACTGACTGAATTCAGTCTATGCAATATTCACTTGAATCTTCAGTGCAGTTAAGAGTAATGGTACATAGGCAATTTTTTTGCTCAAGTGAGACTTAATTATGGATATTTAAGAACTTCAAAACCCAGTGATGACCTAAAACACAATGCCAACAATGGGTCTTTTCTGTTTCTGTCACTGTATGCCAATTTGGTCAGTGTGCAACAGCGGCATGCATCGCAACAAAACAAACAAAACAGTATGAAACAATCCTAAGATACCACTACAATTCCGTTACATATTTTTATAACTTCATTTCTGACCTGGCACATTACACACTACAGAATTATTCCTGTCTCATATTCCCTTTTCCAGAGGCTGTATTGTACACAACAACTTTTAACCATTGTGTTTATACTTACTGTAAGTGTAGAATATATGTATATTTTTCGAGTGCAAGTAGTTCAATGTTTCTGCTTCCTTGAGTTTGATGTTTCACAGAGTAAAAAATTCATGGTAAAAAATATACAAATTTAATGTAATTACACAGCCGTCATTAAAAGTTTAGTGCCTTTTGCCAACTAAAAGTGCATTCTAAAAATAACCGTGCAATTAAGAGCGCTATCCTAAACTATAGGGTGAGATACAGACACGTGTACTGTGTAATCACACGTGACTCTAAGTAATTTCCAATGTCATTCACATGAAATACTGTATGAAGATTCACATTGTTCTTCATGTGGAATTCTTAACTCGCCGCCGGGGGAAAAAGCTAAAACAAAACAAAAAGAGTAGACTAGTACTACATTTAGATATTCTTTAGTCCCACATGTCTTACCTCCGGTATGAATGGGAATGCTTATGGCTCTGATGTGTGTGGGTAGTAGGCCTATGTGAAGTTTGAGATTTGTACTTGTGTGTGTGGATGTTTGTGGTTGGGATATGTGCGGATGTGTGTGTGTGAGGGTTTTGAGTGCTATAATAAACTTGCCTATTCTAATATCCTTTATCTGAATTTTTTTTCCAATGAGAAATGAAAATGTAAAAGTGCATGAAAGTCCTTGTGCACAATCCTTCAGTGATATAGGTGTAGGTGTAAGGCATGAACACTTTATCAATTAATAAACTTCGCTCTGAGGTGGTGTACTGGGTGAAATGCGCTGTTCCCTCCAGAAAAAAAAAACATAAAATAAAAAAAGAACAGTATTTAGTATGCGGTGATTCCTGAACTTTCTTCATTGACAAATAGGAAAATATTCTATTCTATGGCTTGCAATGCCATAGCAAGATTCAGGTACTGTATCAGAGATTCTTTAAGTATATAGAGATATGCCAATGTAATAGGTTGCCATGGGCACCTAACATGACCAGGTTCCGGTCTGCCTAAAGTGGGGTGTCATAATACTCCTAGCATAGAATAGAACAGTCCTTAGGTCTGCCTAGGTCTGCCTAAAGGGGGATCCCCCCCCCCCCTCCCCCTTGCAATAATAGAACCCGGAAACAATGGACCAATGGAACCTCTCTCTCTCTACTCTCTCTACTGTATTTATTAAGCGGGCTTGCGGAGCAAGGACCATGCAGAGCATGGCCCTTGCAGAGCAAGGCCCGATTATAGTAATCTCTAAGTCCTGTTTCTTATTAAGCGGGCTTGCGGAGCAAGGACCATGCAGAGCATGGCCCTTGCAGAGCAAGGCCCGTTTATAGTAATCTCTAAGTCCTGTTTTATTATTGGTTCTCTTGTGCAGGGGCAGTAAAAATAGAAAATGGATCTCCTCCTAGGCCTTTCGAGATAGAGACACCGTTCAAACACTAAAACGACCGGCTTGGCTTGGAGATCGCGTATAGTTATAGGCTTCTCCGTGTCTCTTGTCGTTTTCCCGTTTTTGGCGATTTTGTTAAAGCCTGGGTCCCCATTCAAAACAGTGGTGGAACCTCCATGAACCAAAATTCCGCCACTCTAAAGATTAGAGTGTAGGAGGCTTTTTCGGTCATAAAACATCAACACTTTCACCTAGAAGTTTAGTTGACGCGTTGTTAGCGAGCTCTATGAGATGTCTCCAAATTGTGAAAGTTTCATCTCCCAACTCCCAATACTTTTTAAATGGCAGGTTTGTAAAAAAAAACAGGCCTAGGTCTATGGAGAATCCCAGTCTTTCCAAAAATGCATTTTTCAAGAGATCAGCGCATGTCCCACACGGAGGTCCATTTGTGCCTGAACCCTTTAACCTATAAACTTCATTCAAAGTTAGAGAGTCAATTCATTCAAAGTTAGTTACTGTTAGAGAGATCACAAGCATGACTCCGATCTGTGAAAAGGACACGTGCCAACTCCTTTTAGTTTTTTTACAACGATGTTGTAAAGACAAAAAACTCATTCTCATTTTCTCCCCTGTTTAGAGCTCAATACTAACTGTCATTCAGAACAGGTGCTGTCAATGAAGTGTTCCATTTCAACTGTCACTGTCTCAAGATTCTATTCTTAACGAGCAGGTGCGAGCAACCATTCTAGAGGTCTATTGTTCAGCTCTGCAATGCAATGTAATGTAATACAGTCTTGCTGGACTGTGCATGACAGCTAGCTGCTTGGCTTAGTGGTAAAAGCATGTTGCTACATTAGAGATATGGAGGTTGAGGGTTTGATCCCACCCGAAGCCATGTTGATTTTCTAAATTATATCATATGCAGTGTTCCTTGGCCAACTTAAAATGTCATGTATGTCATTTAGTATCAGTGTTGGGTAAGTTACTTTTTAAAAGTAGTAAGTTACTTTACTTTAGTTACTGCGTTCAATTGTAACTGAATTACTTTACTTATTACTAAATTTAAAAAGTAACTTGTTACTTATTACTTTACTTTACTTTTTCGTGGGAAAACGGATTTTAACCAGCACACCTCATAATACACCTGCTTCCCAAGGTTGTAAGCCGGCTGTGTAAATGGCCTAATATTTTAATCTGTGCAAACTGTAGGCCTACCTCTATGGAATCCCTCATATAGGCCTATTGTCATTCTCGCATCTAAAATGCATTTCATGGTTGCCCTGTAGGCCTGTTTATAAAAGTGTCAATACATTTGAATCTAGTCTAACATTACGCCATAGAATAGAATATTGTCTTTTATTGTCATGTCAGCATTAAAATTACTTTTGGTCTCAGAATAAAAACAGAATGAGTAAGGTGAGGTAGGCCTATACCATACCATACCAAACAGAAATGTTGTAGGTAGGACACTCTGCTTACATCCTCTCCCAGATGTTGCAGCTCAGGCTACTCCAAAGCCTTTCAGTTTCCTGCGCATTGCATTGCATATGCATCAACATTATTAAAGATTCTGCCGAATGCAGAATCCGTTCGTGCTGGAAGACGGTTTGATCAGGCACATTTGAATAGCCTGAAGAACGTGGCGGCCTCAACGCCATGGTGTTGCTTGCGCTATTGTTCTCACGTTATTCCCTAAACTTGACTCGCGCTGGAAGCTGCTGCTGACGGAGCAACCCAAATTGTTTTTTTGTTTGTTTTTTTTGCCGTGTAGCTTTAGCTGTCATCAGTGAGCACAAAAGAGGCTATGGCAGTAGAGCTGTTTTATAATGCATTTGCGTAACGATGAACTCGGAATGACTGTAGATTTAACTGCGCAGCGAATCACTTTCACTTTCCCTCTATGGCGTAAATTAAAAGGTTAGAAAAAATGATGGTGGAACTCCAAATATTGGAGTATAGGTTAACCACATCACAGCGCAATGGGCTCATGAAAGTCCCAGTGAAAGACCTTGCATGCACGAGGAAGGAACAGCAGTCTGCATGCGCGCGCTCTCACACACCCACTTCCGAGAGCTCGAGAAGGGCTGGGGAAAACGGGACCCACTAGTTTGACGCCCTCTCGGTACTTCACATGGCAATCAAACATTTCAAACAAGCGATTTAAACAGCCCATAGAGCTCTTCGCTGCATCTAGAACTACTAATAACAGCAGACCTTAAGATGATTTCAAGGCTGAAATGTATAACGAGTAACGACCGTTACGGCAGCGCAGTAACTGTAATTAAATTACTGAAATTTGAAGAGTAATGCGTTACGTTCCTACGTTAGTGCCAAAAGTAATTAAATTACGTAACGACGTTACTTTGTAACGCGTTACCCCCAACACTGTTTAGTATGAATGGCAAATGTGCTGAATTACAGATATTGAGGTTGGGGGTTCGAACCCCAGTCAAAGCCATGTTGATTTTCAAAATTATATCATATGCAGTGTTCCTTGGCCGACTTGCAATGCCATGTATGTCATTTAGTATGGATGGCAAATGTGCTGAATTACAGATATTGAGGTTGGGGGTTCGAATCCCAGTCAAAGCCATGTTGATTTTCTAAATTATATCATATGCAGTGTTCCTTGGCCAACTTAAAATGCCATGTATGTCATTTAGTATGAATGGCAAATGTGCTGAATTACAGATATGGAGTTTGGGGGTTCGAACCCCAGTCGAAGCCATGTTGATTTTCAAAATTATATCATATGCAGTGTTCCTTGGCCAACTTAAAATGCCATGTATGTCATTTATTATCAATGGCAAATGTGCTGGATTAGAGATATGGAGGTTGGGGGTTCGAACCCCAGTCAAAGCCATGTTGATTTTCAAAATTATATCATATGCAGTGTTCCTTGGCCAACTTAAAGTGCCATGTATGTCATTTATTATCAATGGCAAATGTGCTGGATTAGAGATATGGAGATTGAGAGTTCGAATCCCACTTGAAGCGATGCTGATTTTCAAAATTATATCATATGCAGTGTTCCTTAGCCAAGTTAAAATACCATGTATGTCATTTAGTATCGATGGCAAATGTGCTGAATTACAGATATGGAGGTTGGGGGTTCGAACCCCAGTCGAAGCCATGTTGATTTTCAAAATTATATCATATGCAGCGTTCCTTGGCCGACTTAAAATGCCATGTATGTCATTTAGTATGAATGGCAAATGTGCTGAATTACAGATATGGAGTTTGGGGGTTCGAACCCCAGTCGAAGCCATGTTGATTTTCAAAATTATATCATATGCAGTGTTCCTTGGCCAACTTAAAATGCCATGTATGTCATTTAGTATGGATGGCAAATGTGCTGAATTACAGATATGGAGGTTGGGGGTTCGAACCCCAGTCAAAGCCATGTTGATTTTCAAAATGATATCATATGCAGTGTTCCTTAGCCAACTTCAAATATCATGTATTGTATGTCATTTAATATCTATCGCAAAGGGGCTGGATTACAGATATGGAGGTTGTGAGTTCGAATCCCGCTCGAAGCCATGTTGACTTTCAAAATTATATCATATGCAGTGTTCCTTAGCCAACTTAAAATACCATGTATGTCATTTAGTATATCCCCAAAACGCAGAACTACAACACTTTCAAGATGGCTGAATCCAAGATGGCTGAATTGTTTGGCCCATAACTTCTGACTGGGTGGATGGAGATTTCTTTTAGCTTTGTTTTCTCAATAGTACTTTGTTTCATCTCTGCCCCAAAAGGCAAGCCCGCTTCCAGCATTTTCTGTGAGAATGCATTTCTAGTTTATTATTGGTTCTCTTGTGCAGGGGCAGTAAAAATAGAAAATGGATCTCCTCCTAGGCCTTTCGAGATAGAGACACCGTTCAAACACTAAAACGACCGGCTCGGCTTGGAGATCGCGTACAGTTATAGGCTTCTCCGTGTCTCTTGTCGTTTTCCCGTTTTTGGCGATTTAGTGAAAGCCTGGGTCCCCATTGAAAACCATGGTGGAACCTTCATGAACCACAGTTCCGCCACTCTAGAGATTAGAGTGTAGGAGGCTTTTTCGGTCATAAAACATCAACACTTTCACCTAGAAGTTTAGTTGACGCGTTGTTAGCGAGCTCTATGGGATGTCTCCAAATTGTGAAAGTTTCATCTCCCAACTCCCAATACTTTTTAAATGGCAGGTTTGTAAAAAAAACAGGCCTGGGTCTATGGAGAATCCCAGTCTTTCGAAAAGTGCATTTTTCAAGAGATCAGCGCATGTCCCACACGGAGGTCCATTTGTGCCTGAACCCTTTAACCTATAAACTTCATTCAAAGACTGTTGGAGAGATCACAAGCATGACTCCGATCTGTGAAAAGGACACGTGCCAACTCCTTTTAGTTTTTTTACAACGATGTTGTAAAGACAAAAAACTCATTCTCATTTTCTCCCCTGTTTAGAGCTCAATACTAACTGTCTTTCAGTCAATCACAACAGGTGCAGCCAATGAAGGGTTCCATTTCAACTGTCACTGTCTCAAGATTCTATTCTTAACGAGCAGGTGCGAGCAACCATTCTAGAAGTCTATTGTTCAGCTTTGCAATGCAATGTAATATAGTCTTGCTGGACTGTGCATGACAGCTAGCTGCTTGGCTTAGTGGTAAGGAATGCTGCTTCATTAGAGATATGTAGGTGGGGGGTTCGAATCCCACTCAAAGCCATGTTGATTTTCTAAATTATATCATATGCAGTGTTACTTGGCCAACTTAAAATGTCATGTATGTCATTTAGAATGGATGGCAAATGTGCTGAATTACAGATATTGAGGTTGGGGGTTCGAACCCCAGTCAAAGCCATGTTGATTTTCAAAATTATATCATATGCAGTGTTCCTTGGCCAACTTAAAATGCCATGTATGTCATTTAGTATGGATGGCAAATGTGCTAAATTACAGATATTGAGGTTGGGGGTTCGAACCCCAGTCAAAGCCATGTTGATTTTCTAAATTATATCATATGCAGCGTTCCTTGGCCGACTTAAAATGCCATGTATGTCATTTAGTATGGATGGCAAATGTGCTGAATTACAGATATTGAGGTTGGGGGTTCGAACCCCAGTCAAAGCCATGTTGATTTTCAAAATTATATCATATGCAGTGTTCCTTGGCCAACTTAAAATGACATGTATGTCATTTAGTATGAATGGCAAATGTGCTGAATTACAGATATTGAGGTTGGGGGTTCGAACCCCAGTCAAAGCCATGTTGATTTTCAAAATTATATCATATGCAGTGTTCCTTGGCCAACTTAAAATGCCATGTATGTCAATTAGTATGGATGGCAAATGTGCTGAATTACAGATATTGATGTTGGGGGTTCGAACCCCAGTCACAGCCATGTTGATTTTCAAAATTATATCATATGCAGTGTTCCTTGGCCAACTTAAAATCCCATGTATGTCATTTAGTATGCATGGCAAATGTGCTGAATTACAGATATGGAGGTTGGGGGTTCGAACCCCAGTCAAAGCCATGTTGATTTTCAAAATTATATCATATGCAGTGTTCCTTTGGGGTCATTTCACGTGAAATCAGACACTTTGGGACCCGACCGACCCGGATTTCAATCATACTTGGTGTGCCTTTTCAGTAGCAAGGTAGCACCCCAAAACTGCTTTGCTTTGAATCTGACACTAATATTAAGGGAGAAACAGACTAGGAAAGGTTCACATGTGAGGGTAGGACACTATACATTCAGCCTTGAATATATCAGTCAGTGTTAGTCACAAAAAGATGCCTGTGGTGTTGTTTGAAAGCTCTTTTCTGGCTCTACATATTACACAGTCACCTTGGAATACAACTACTCTCAGAATATGAATTATGATAAATTGAAAAATTAAAAATTGAATATCTAAAAAACTTATATTTTAAAATGGCCAGTTCCTTGTCCAAACGTAGCCGGTAATGTCATGAGCAGCACCTAAAATGCTGGTGTTCGGTTTGTTATTCATTTCAGAGAGATGTTGACTCACAAATATGGCATCATACAGACCACTTACTAATAATATGGTAATACCATAGTAGCATCACATGACAAAACAAAAACAAAACAAAAATGGTCAGTGTCCATGGTCCCAGGTTTCAGAAACTAAGGCAGATGTCCATTTATACACAACAAATGATGATATGTGAATGTTTGAACATTCCTTCTCTGTGTACCTGTGCCATCTTCCCTTTACCATACTTTAAAGAGATAATCAATGGCTACACTCTCATTTTGTACTCTACCAGTGCATTTGAAGCAGCAGCTGTGTCTTTTGTAGATAATGTATAAGTACGTCCCGTTGCAGTTACAGGTTCCACTACCAGAAGCACATCCTGATGATCCATGACAAGTCTATCTGGTCTGAAGGGAAAAGTGAAGGATGGAGATGGCCCATGAGGATGCAGGAAGTTCAGTTTCACCTCTCCAGTGCTCGGCATACATTCCTCAGCACATGCTAGCCACCAGTTGCCATCATATACAGCTACAACATACCCTTTGATGCTTGAAAATGTAACACATTCCTTTACTGAGCTCACTCTTTCAACTCTGCCTTCTCTGAATGCTGAAAATGGCCTAACTTCCACTGTGTCCATTGACAATGGGCAGAAGCTGTGTAGTTTTTGAGTACCTGGAATAGTTCTTGCAGATTCAAACCTTTTCAACAGGTTCTCAGCTTCATGATGGTACATCTCTGTTGTGGCAAACTGGCAATGGATGTTCTTGACATTATCCTTGACAAATTCAAACAGTTGGTATGGCGTTACAATTTAATTGTCAATAGGACGTTGCAGACTTGCTCGTTCAGCAAGCCATTTAACTGTCCCTCCAACGCCATCACATGGACCTTTGCCATGTGATGTGGCAAAAAAGTGCCACTCTGCAGGTATGTGAAAATCTGCCTCGTGGTGGCACAAATTTGTTGTGTTTTTAAGGTTCTTATATTGTGCAGCACAGCCATCAGAAAAAATATAGGATCTTCTTTGGACGTTCTGTCATTGATGAAGTGTCACTGAGAAACTGAATTAGGAGCTTCTGAAACAGATGTACAGCAATTGTATCATGAATGTTGCAGTCTGAAATAACAACAAAACAGATTTTTTTCCCAGTTTCAACTGATCTTGGTAGTAGCATACAAATGGATGGATTGTGGCCTGCACTGGTTGTTCCAGTGAAATGATTGAATAGCATCTTGAATTACAAAATTATAGTTTTAAAAACGTTCCTGGTTCAAGGGAGTCAGTCAAGGATAATGTCAAGAACATCCATTGCCAGTTTGCCACAACAGAGATGTACCATCATGAAGCTGAGAACCTGTTGAAAAGGTTTGAATCTGCAAGAACTATTCCAGGTACTCAAAAACTACACAGCTTCTGCCCATTGTCAATGGACACAGTGGAAGTTAGGCCATTTTCAGCATTCAGAGAAGGCAGAGTTGAAAGAGTGAGCTCAGTAAAGGAATGTGTTACATTTTCAAGCATCAAAGGGTATGTTGTAGCTGTATATGATGGCAACTGGTGGCTAGCATGTGCTGAGGAATGTATGCCGAGCACTGGAGAGGTGAAACTGAACTTCCTGCATCCTCATGGGCCATCTCCATCCTTCACTTTTCCCTTCAGACCAGATAGACTTGTCATGGATCATCAGGATGTGCTTCTGGTAGTGGAACCTGTAACTGCAACGGGACGTAGGGTAGAATGCCCTAATGTGGGACGATGCCTAATATGGGACACCTTAAGGTTTAGGGGGTGTAGCTTTGCTCCAAGTTGGTAAATGTTAACAAAACTATAACCAAATCAAAGCCCCATCATCCTGTTATCATAATATCATGATTTAGTAAATGTATAGTAATACTCCAGGGAGGGGTTACAATTAAGAAGAAGGACCCTGGGTGAAGTCCATCAAATGACAAATTACATAGCATTTGGCCAAATTTGTCTTTAGGGTATAAATCAATTCCAATCAAAACAACATTGTCATTTTTTTGATAAATATGTTGGGTAGGTATATGTTCATCAGAAAATAATGTGTGGTGTATATAAAATTATGTAATATTTTATTTTTAAACCATATCATTAGTGTCCCACTTTAGGATAGGTGCGTCCTAAAGTGGGACACAAGATTTTCCTAATGTGGGACAGTTATAAAAGTAGTAATTTAATAAGTCAAACAATTACTATGAAGTCAAACACCATGTCCACATAAGAAAATGGATATTTAAATCTATATCATAGATGTATTTCAGTCTTTCTGGCCTAATCTACTGGAGCACAGCTATCAGCACAACATTTGGGTCCAAAAACCGGCAGTTATTTCATCAAATAGAGCTGCCATGTTGAAGTGACCAATTTTGTGCAATGGGTTCAAACAGTCTGAGTCATATTTACCAATAAAAGAAAGTAAAAATAATTCAGAAAACATGCTCTAAATGTGTAGCTGATATGTCTTAAAGAGTGGCAGATCACATTTTGAATTAATATTTTACACAAACATGTTTTAGAGACCTTTTAATATACACTGTCCCACATTAGGAAACCGATTGTCCCACTTTAGGGATAACCATGGTTTTTGACCAACTTACATTAATATTCAAATTATTCGAATTAGAAACACATAACATGTTTTTTTTATCTTTTTATTTGATTAGAGCATAACTAGAGGATGAAAAGGGTGTAATTTGTTTGTATTGAAATGTTGTCATTAAATTTTAATAAACCTTTAAAATAAAGTGACAAAAATGGTCCTACATTAGGGCATTCTACCCTACTTATACATTATCTACAAAAGACACAGCTGTTGCTTCAAATGCACTGGTAGAGTACAAAATGAGAGTGTAGCCATTGATTATCTCTTTAAAGTACGGTAAAGGGAAGATGGCACAGGTACACAGAGAAGGAATGTTCAAACATTCACATATCATCATTTGGTGTGTATAAATGGACATCTGCCTTAGTTTCTGAAACCTGGGACCATGGACACTGACCATTTTTGTTTTGTTTTTGTTTTGTCATGTGATGCTACTATGGTATTACCATATTATTAGTAAGTGGTCTGTATGACGCCATATTTGTGAGTCAAATTCTCTCTGAAATGAATGACAAACCGAACACCAGCATTTTAGGTGCTGCTCATGACATTGCCGGCTACGTTTGGACAAGGAACTGGCCATTTTAAAATATAAGTTTTTTAGATATTCAATTTTTAATTTTTCAATTTATCATAATTCATATTCTGAGAGTAGTTGTATTCCAAGGTGATTGTTTAATATGTAGAGCCAGAAAAGAGCTTTCAAACAACACCACAGGCATCTTTTTGTGACTAACACTGACTGATATATTCAAGGCTGAATGTATAGTGTCCTACCCTCACATGTGAACCTTTCCTAGTCTGTTTCTCCCTTAATATTAGTGTCAGATTCAAACTAATGCAGTTCTGGGGTGCTACCTTGCTACTGAAAAGGCACACCAAGTATGATCGAAATCCGGGTCGGTCGGGTCCCAAAGTGTCTGATTTCACGTGAAATGACCCTTTGCCAACTTAAAATCCCATGTATGTCATTTAGTATGCATGGCAAATGTGCTGAATTACAGATATGGAGGTTGGGGGTTCGAACCCCAGTCACAGCCATGTTGATTTTCAAAATTATATCATATGCAGTGTTCCTTGGCCAACTTAAAATCCCATGTATGTCATTTAGTATGCATGGCAAATGTGCTGAATTACAGATATGGAGGTTGGGGGTTCGAACCCCAGTCAAAGCCATGTTGATTTTCAAAATGATATCATATGCAGTGTTCCTTAGCCAACTTAAAATGCCATGTATTGTATGTCATTTAATATCAATCGCAAAGGGGCTGGATTACAGATATGGAGGTTGTGAGTTCGAATCCCGCTCGAAGCCATGTTGATTTTCAAAATTATATCATATGCAGTGTTCCTTAGCCAACTTAAAATACCATGTATGTCATTTAGTATATCCCCAAAACGCAGAGCTACAACACTTTCAAGATGGCTGAATCCAAGATGGCTGAATTGTTTGGCCCATAACTTCTGACTGGGTGGATGGATTTTTCCCAACATTTCTATTAGCTTTGTTTTCTCAATAGTACTTTGTTTCATCTCTGCCCCAAAAGGCAAGCCCGCTTCCAGCATTTTCTGTGAGAATGCATTTCTAGTTTATTATGTTCATCTTTATACACCAGGATGTCAAACTCCGCCCGGGGGCCACAGTTGGAGCCCTGTGTTCTCATTCTGATCTGCATAAAGGCACTTAGTGAATGTAAGCGGTTAGAGGCAATCTGACACACCTGATGCCAAGCAAGATTGCTTCACGCCACACACAACCCCTTATCTACGCAGGGCCGCTAACAGCTTTGGCCCGGCCCTGGACAAAAAGTCATCTGAAATCCCCCCCACCCCCAATCAAAACACACAATGTAATGAGAACCCAATTCTAGCCCCCCCCCCTCTCTCTCCCTCAAACCAGGGCAACTGACCCCTTTGTTCGCCACGTGTTGGCTTCCCTGCCAATATGTATTATGTATTACCATCTAACACACTTTAGTATGCATCATTTATGCATTTATTGCATTTTTTATTTAGTCGTATGTATCCTGATATAGACCCCACCTGCTGTACCCGACCTACAACACTTGAAGCCCCATGTGCACGTTCTAATCCACATTAATAGTTAAGGAACACAGCTTGCTGGTTGGAGAGCGAGGAGCCAGAGTCAAAGCGGATGTCAAGCAACATTGCTTCACACGTCATATGGCCTTACATACTGTATAATGTATAACTCATCTGATAGACATTAAATATCTCAAATATCTCACCTGTTGAATAAACTGAATTGTTTATTTATTCGAATATCTACACTTCTATCTTCTGATATACCTCCTACCTCCTATATCCTTGGTGTCCTCCTCCTCCTCCTCCTCATTTTCAAGTCCCTCCATGGTCTGGCGCTCCACTACCTCACAGACCTCCTCCACCACTATACCCCTTCAAGATCCCTGCTGCGGTCCTCTTCCAAAGGACAGCTGGCCATCCCTCGCAGCAGACTCAAGGCCACCAATGGCCCAGGCCCAGGCCCAGCCTTTGAAGTGGCTGCTCCTACCCTTTGGAATTCAATACCCACAACTGAACTGGCCTACCACTCACTTTTCCGCCCTTTCAGCATCCAGCTTGAGCACAAGTCATGAAAACTCTTTAGCCACATGGGTGTCAAACTCAAATTCACAGTTGCAAATTAAAATGTAGGACAAAGTCACTGGCCGAACTCAATGTTTTTTTTTTTAAAAAGGGGGGGGCTAAAATTGTGCATGCATTGCACGCAACGAGGTCTTACTGTATCATTTATTGCACGTGATACTCAAAGGCAAAGTTCACAAACACTTATTCCCATCATATATGGTAGATCCAATGTGCATGCCCTGCACATATTCTGTTGCATGTGAGTCTGAGATGTTACTGGTCTGGACTGGACTGGACTCACTTGTATTAATGGCGTATGTGGGCCAACATTTGGAATGATGTCGTGGGCCAACTAAAATGGCTCCGCAGGCCAAATTTGGCCCCCGAGTTTGACAACCCTGCTTTTCGAATGTGGTCGTATTCCGGTGGGTGCTCTTCTACACATGTAAATTGTATATTCCAGAACTGCATTTGTCTGGTTCAAACGCAATATTGTCAGTATTCGGTTTAATTCTACATGCAGTCTTCAGTGTTTCCTGTTCCCAGTCTGATCTACATAATGGCCTTTGTGAACATACTGGTTGGAGGCTGTAACTAATCATGACGAGCAACATGGCTTCACGCAACGTGAGGCATACATATTGTAGCCTACATATGTGAAGGAGTAACTTAATGTTGCCAAAGTGTAATGTCAATGGTTAGTTTATTAATATGGAATGAAAAAGCTAAAATATTAATTTTGCTTGCCAGTCTATCTAGTTACAATGCTCAACATACTGTAAGGCCTTGCATATTGTATTATGTGAGAGTCACATACCATTGTCTGAGTTCAACATTTATTTCCTACTCATACTTGGTATGGAAAAACAGTAATCTTTCTTGTGTGCTAAAATGCTTTGACAAACCATGATATTTCAAGTTATCTTTGAAAAAAATGAAAAAAGTGTTCTGAAGTAAATCTGACTAAAACTGTTTTGTCATACAGAATATTGTATGTATCAGTAGTAGCCTATTGCAAAAGTTAAATGCTAATATCGTAATCTTTGACAATAGTTGTGTCCGAGAACCTTTAAGAAAGAAAGAGTCAACAATGATCAATCTACCAAAAAAGAAAAAAGAAACCATTGCCAGACCAGGCACGATGAATGTGTGTGTGTGTGTGTGTGTGTGTGTGTGTGTCTGTGTGTGTGTGTGTGTGTGTGTGTGTGTGTGTGTGTGTGTGTGTGTGTGTGTGTGCGTAACATGTCAGTCCCAGTGCCTGTCAACAACTCATCGTCAGGGCTAGCGTCCAGGATAATTAGCGCCTTCTCAGCTTTATCCACAGAGCAACAACTGAGAAGGACAAGAGGCACGGCCAAGAAATATAAATAAAATATTTATCCTCCACTCGCTTTTCTATTTTTATTTGACTTGCTTATTTATTTCATTCATGTTTTTGTCACCCGGGAAGACTGTGGCCTAGTGACCTGCCTACTGCAACAGCAACGGTGACAGTAGCCACTAGCCGCTAGCCAGCGCCATATTGTAGCTACTATAGCCCTACATTAGGCACCACGCTACACAACACTAGCGCTGTGCCTGCTTGTATCAGCAAACCGCAGCTCACACAACTTGCACTTGACCCCCTTTTTTGCTAAATACCTTCATTCATATCCCTCCTGTCCCCGTCATCTCTTGTTTTTCCCTTCTTTTTTTCCTCCTGCCTTTCCTCCCTCTCTCTCCCTCCATTCCTTCACCCGTCTCTACCCACCTCATTTGCTCCTCTAGTCTCTCACTCTCCTCATCCCTTCCCCTCCATCCTTCCTTCTCTTTCTCCCTGAGGAGAAGTAACTCATGCCATCATTTCTCCCTCTCTCTCCCTCCTTTTCTCTTTCACCCCCTCATCTTTCCCTCTTGTCCACCCCATTCCTTCATCCATTTCCACCTCCCTCATGTGCTCCCTCTCTTCATCCCCTCTTTTCCATCCCTCGCTCTCTCCCTCCTTCTCTTTCTCCCTGAGGAGAGGTAACTCATGCCTTAATTTCTCCCTCTCTCTCGCCCTCTTTTTCACTCTCTTCCACTCCCTCCATGTTTCCCTCCCTCCACACCTCCTCCCTCCCTCCCTCCTCGCCTCTTCCCCTCTTCCCCCAGGACAGGTGAGACTCACGGCGGTTGTCCTTGCTGGGCATCACCGGCGTGTAGAGCTGCTGCTGCTTCTTGGGCGGCCGGCCGAGCTTGCCCTCTCCGCTGGTGGCCGTGGTGAGGATGGTGCTGTTGTTGCGCTCCCCCTGCTGGCCGGGGCTGGACTGGTGCCGCAGGATGTCCACCAGCGCCCTGCAGGAGGAGGAGGAGGGAGAGGAGGAGGAGGAAGAGAAGGAGGGGGAAGAGGGAGAGGAGGAGGAGGAGGAGGAGGAGGAGGAGGGAGAGGAGGAGGGAGAGGAGGAGGGAGAGGAGGAGGAGGACGACGACGAGGAGGAAGAGGGGAGGAAGAGAGAGGAGGGAGGAGGAGGAGGAAGAAGAGCGGAAGAGGAGGAGGGGAGGAGGAGGAGAGGAAGAGGAGAAGGACGAGGGTGAGGTGAAGGATTAAGAGGAAGGTGAGGAGGAAGAAGAGGAGGAGGGGGGAAGAGAGAAGGAGTAGGAGGAGGGGGAGGTGGGATGGAGGAGGAAGAGGAGCAGGAGGAGGAGGAGGAGGAGGAGGAGCAGCAGGAGGAGGAGGAAGAGGAGAAGGAGGAGGAGGAGGAGGAGGGAGCAAAGCAGAGCACAGCAGTCAAGAAAATTAGGACAGACAAGGGTACTTGTGACAATGAGAGGGAGAGAGGGGGAGTAGACAAGAGAGAAGAGGGAGAGGCGAGAGAGAGATACAGTATAATCATAGAGGAAAAGACAGAAAGAAAGAAAGAAAGAAAGAAAGAAAGAAAGAAAGAAAGAAAGAAAGAAAGAAAGAAAGAAAGAAAGAAAGAAAGAAAGAAAGAAAGAAAGAAAGAAAGAAAGAAAGAAAGAAAGAAAGAAAGAAAGAAAGAAGGTAGGGAGAGAAAAGAAAGCAAAAGATGCTATGTATACAAAAAGGAGAAATGGGTAAGCAGGCAAGGACAGTAAAGAAGGTTTACTGTATGACGGCTCTTCAATAAGTTAAAAATATGCCCAACAAATGCACACTATTGACATTTATTTCCCATGACCATAGGCCTGTATTTTAATCTGTCAAATACTGTATATAAACAAACATAAATGTTAAAACATTTAATATAAAACATTTAGCGTCTTTCAGCTATTAAAACATTAACACAATATTTTGCAGCTCAGTTGCCAAAAAGTATACTGTTAGAGTCATTCTCTGCCTTTTGCAGTTCCACAGATGGGCCAAACCCTAATCATGCCCGCTCATCCACAATCAACATAACAGTTCCTGACATTTTATATAAAATGAGACAGCTTGGTTAATGTTTCGCACATTATGTGGAAAACATTTGTGTTTCTCAAAAGGGACCAGTACAAGTAGTTCAATGTTTCTGCTTCCTTGAGTTTGCCCTTTCTGCTGGTGGGCATAAACAGATATTAAAAGGCTAATTGTGTAACCTTCTTAGAACACCTCAACACATTTAATGTCTTGTTTTAAAGGTCTAATGTCAAAGATTTTCCTTCACTTTCACCAACGTGCTAGGGCTGTGAAATGACTTGAGCATTGTAGTGTATTTAAGTTGGTTTTTTTTGTCTTTTGTCAACCTGTCTTTTTGTCCTAAAGGCAGGTGGGTGCCGAGTTTGTCTATTGTGTTTTGTCTACTGTATGTCTTTGAAATTGTATCAGAGATATTCAGAGAAAATGGCACCGAACGATTTTCCAAAAGGACAATAAGTAATGTATCTATCTTGCAAAGCTAGTTGTCATGGGCCAAAAAAAGAGAAATAAATTGGGATTGTGATAACCACTCCACTTACAGAAAAATCTACCCCATGTTCAACCGCTACACCACTTGCAACGTTTTTTCCCCCAAGCTCCCGCTTAGATTGGAAGAAACATTTCAAATTCTGCAACCTTTTGGAACATTTCACGCATCTTGAGCACAGGGCTACTGAGCTCCACATAAATTATTTATTGTGTGAATTTATCATGTGATTGAGGGTGACTGAGCCAGTAACAGTAGATATGCCATAATTTGTCATGACACCTCACTTCCTGGAGGCAGAGTCAAGGGGGGGGGGGCGTGTAGAGGTGTCACACTTCCAGTCAGGGGTTGGCATTATCCGTTTTTAACAATAGGCTACATGTAAACAAAGCCCTAACCTATCTCTCCATGATGTGACGTATAAACATATCAGTTACTGTAAGCACTAAGCAGTGAGCATATGTAAGCAGTGAGCATCTGCAAGCAGTCCTGATCCCCTTCTTGGTGCCATAGATGTAAACTACCACAAAGTACCTCGCTCTAACCTCTTTTGGTTTAGTTTAGTTTAGTTTATTTAGTTTAGTTCAACAGGGACCATGCACAATACACATTGATTACAGAAGTAAAAAGATGGCTTGTGCCAGATTATAGCTATATAGCTAATTTCCATCTGCAGTCCCTGGAGGCTTACGTTGAATCTACTTTGTCTAGCCAATATGCTGTCGTTTCAGAGTTCTCAGAGGACGCACTCATTGCCACTCAATGCTTGGTCGAAGCTACACTGCCCTACGAAGACAAAGAGCCGTAACTACGTACATTATTTTGTCAAAATTAAGTTAAGACTGGAAATGGTCTTCATTACACCTCCTTTATCTTGTGACAAAGCCTAACGGTCCAAATGTGTCCCATTTTAGAGATACATTGCTATGTCAAATTTGCAGTAAACACAATATCCAACCCTAAAACCAAGGCTTTGAAGGCAGTTTTTCCCCAGTTTCAATGTTGGCTTCTCTGGAGGCTGAAGGTGAAGCTGTACCCGGGGCATACTGGTCTCCCTTTGACGCCAAGTATGGATATGTTAGCTAATTTACATCAACAACATAGACCTATAGGGTTCTTTCCTATATGCGGACTCCCGTCATCCCTTGCTCCCCTGCATGCTTGTGACCTCGTGATGACGTCACTGACGACAGACGTATACTATATATCAATATCTCCGAAAAGCGAAATTCTAATGTCATTTTGTCATTTGCAATCTGTATAATGAATGAAGAATAATAGTCCCCCAAAAGTTGTTGTGGCTAGGCTGACAGCAAGGAAACTTAATTGCTTTCTCCACCACAAGCACAGGTCGAGGATGGGAGTTCACATATTGGAAAGAACCTATAGTCATCATGAGCTAGCACAAAGACTCCTCTACCATCTCTTTTTGGAGGCTGCAGATGACTCTGCTATACCTATCTGGGCATGTTGATATCCCTGTGCTAAGTAACATTACTACATTTTGCCCTGTCTTGCACCTTATTGTCCGTCCTGTCTTTGTCTTGTCCTGTCTATGCATGAGACACTAAGGAACATAATTTAGATTCCTTCGTCTGTCTAGTACATTACAAGTATAGAAATTGAAAATAAGGCTGACTTTTGTCTGAACTTACAGGATGGATAAAGGCGCTTGGCCTACATGGGCATGTTGATCTCCCTGTCATCACAAACATCATTAAATATTGTCCCATCTTACACTTTAATTTCTGTCCTGCCTTTGTCTACACATGGGACTGAGACATAATTTCAATTCCTTTGTACTGTCTGTCTAGTTTAGTGACAATAAGTCTGGAGGATATGGGCTTCCGCACAACGGCTCCGACAGCACTGAGGAGCACTTTCGCTTACGACACAATTCCGACCCCAAACCCAATTTCACATGAACATAGCATGAATGGGCGCCGCCGACAAAATAGAACTTGTCTCTAATCGCTATCCGACATCCGCGAATGTCCGCAGACATCGGCGCCAGTGTGCGGGGTTCTATAGAAAACAATGGAATCAAACTTTTGTGGAGCAGTGCTCAGCACTTTGTCGGAGCCGGTGTGCCGAAGCCCTAAGGGTGCCTTGTCCTACCTGGGCATGTTGATCTCGCGGTGGTGGGGTCGACGGGACATCTTGTGGAAGGCCACCTTGATGCCCACGGCCACAGCCAGCGTGAAGCTCAGCACTCCGCCGATGACGTAGGCCGTGTTGCTCTGCGGCCTCAGGGGGTCGAAGGTCGGGCCGGCATCCCAGCCGGGCGGCGGCGTGGTGGAGACGTGCACGCTGACCCAGGGCGGCGTGTTGTAGTTGGTGCAGGAGTCCTGGTCCAGGCGGTTGCGCGAGTGCTCGCAGCAGAAGCGGTAGTGGCAGGTGCCGCAGCAGTAGATGAAGGTGCCCTTGGAGCAGTTGAAGGTCAGGTCGTACTGGCCCATCACGTCGTAGTAGCCGCGGCACACGTCCATGTTGACCAGCTTCTCGGGCGGGGCCACGTTGGCGGGGGCCAGCGGGGGCTTCATGGCGTCGGTCAGGTTGCCGATCTGAGGCAGGGGCTTGGGTAAGGTCTCAAGGCCTTTGGGTTTCACGGCCATGGCCGCCGCCTCCTTCATCTTCCTGCGGCCGCCACTCAAAGGGGCTGGGGGCGGGGCTGGGAGGGGCTTGTTATTGTTGTTGCCGTTGCCGAGACCCCGAAGGAGCACCAGCATTGGGCTTCCGTTGGCTGCCAAGCGACGCTCTGAGGGAAGAGTCTCGGTTGCCGAGGCAACTGCGGCTAGTATTAGGGTACACAACAGAGCGACGGCCGCTGCTGCTGGCATGGCTGAGGACAGTGTTAGCCTCATCGTTCACAGCACAAAAAAAGACAATGCTCAAAATTCAGAGGCCTTAAAAAGCAAACCCTTCAGGCTTTGAAAACACAGCAGCAATATCAAGCCACAACGCCCTTGAGGCAGTTTGTCTCTTAAAACACAACAGAAAAAATGGATGTTGGTATTACAATATAAAGCCTTCAAAGACGTTATTATGCATACATTCGTATGCAAGCACTTTTAGTTTTTGAGATCTAAGCTGTTTCTGATATATTCAGGCAAAAAAGCATGTGATATGGCATAGATATTATCAGTCACTTCCTAGTGTAAACATGTTTCTCCAATTCTCCCACTAATGAAAATCTCTGATAGTTGCAGATTGCAGTGTAAACACGATGGATAGTTCATAAACTAAATCTCTCACAGAAAAAAATGAGCTCAAGAAAACATTTATGTCACTGGTACTACTAGAGATAAAAGAAATGCAAATTCGGATTGGCACAGGGTAGATAAAATACAATGACCCTAAATTGGTGAAACAATGAACAATAGCGTTCACTGTAAAGAACAACTTACAGAAATGGTAAGGTCAGACACAACTCGCTGTCAACAGGTACTGCAAGAATCTAACACTGACGCCTTTGAGGTGGACAGTACCTGTCCTGTAAACGAAACTAATATGCAACCACTGTAAACATTTAAAATGATCACTACAGAAGACAAGGAAGATAGTCAGCAACACTATTAAAGGTGATTTCTGTTTTTTCAGAACCTGAACCTTGGCCCAAGAAAAAAAATCACTGTCTAGGAAAAATGTTGCCTGTAAACATTTTTCTCAGAGATGTAAACTTTCATGACTTAAGCGAGCAAGAATCTTCTACATAGCCGTGTTACTGGTCATATCTTTCTACATTGACACACTTCTTAACACAAACAGCCATCTATGATAACTGGCAAGCTTATTCTATCAAGGAAGTGCCAAAGAAGAAGTTGTACAACCTTGTGACACTATATCATAGCTCTTCTCTGCGTTGTAAACAATTCTGTTGACAGCTTTTGAGGACTGCTGTCATCTTGTAAACAAATCTTGAGAGAGTTTTTTTTACGTTACGACTAATACTCCGGCAGCGTTGATTATCAACATCAACAAAACAATGCCTGCACTACAAGGGAAACAGCCTTCGTAATGAATAAATTCAGGAGCATGCAATTCAATGAGGACTTGTGACTGCCAAACAACTGAACAATCTAATGCATCTATGAAGTTCGAGGAGATAAAAGTGTAATGGGAAAGCTTTTTTCTGAGAAAAACAAATGCCAGACAAAAGATATTAAACCTTTATGGGAAGTCAGGCGGCTAAAAGCAGTGGGTTTTACTTCAAAACTTGTTCAAGGGGAGGACAGCACAAGACGTGTCACAAAGGCCCAGAAGAAGCTAAACAAGTAAGTGCTTTTAGCATCAAAAGGTTAAAGCAGCGTGCTAAAAGGGCTACACGGCAGACTTCAGAGAGAATCTGGAGGCATTTTGAAGAGGGTGTAAAAAGCTAAGGTATTATTCTATGTGTGTGTGACCCCTTTACACGAGTGTCTCTGTTCCGGACTCAGCTCAGCCCAGCAGAACAAGACAAAAGTGGGCTTGGGCCCGTCTCTGGCAGGACAGCACAATTCTGTCCACAAAAAACCCATGAACGGGGTGGGATTCATCCGTTACTGGGGGATATGTTAACAGACTTAAAGCACTCGAGCCTTCTCTTTTTCTTTTCTAGTCCAATTTTTCACTGTACAAAACGTCAACCTTGGCACTCCACTTTTATCAAGCAGGACCTGTGCACAGACCACTGACATCAGTGGAGTAACCTTTCAAAGCCCTCAGTTTACCTCACCGCTATCTACTTATAACAGTATCTTCAAACAATTCCAAGATGGAATGTCCATCCACCTGTACATAACAGCATCTTAACAAGGATCCCTGAACACCTAAAGAAATGTACCTGACAATGGCAAATATCTGATGTGTATCCGCAGGTTTTTTTTTTTTTTTTTTAAAGCAATCTATCTAAAGCCTACAGAGAATAATTATATTTATGGCTTCTGTCCAAATTGCACACAGGCAAGGGAAATGTGGGCTGAGTGTTTCTGGAAGGCTCTCATTCCCGAGCGAACGACACCTAAACGAGGACAGGACGGAGTCCTCAGGGGAGGGAAGCACGGTGACCGAACGGACGGACGTCGGATGAACAGACCCAAAGACACACGATACTCCAAACAGCCATTAGCAGCGGGTCACCCCCTGGTTACACGACACCTGTCAATCAGTCAAGACAATGTCGAGACTCACTTAACCCTTTCCGTGCCAGAGTACTCTGTTACTGCATCGCAGGAAAGCAGGGCTTCCAGCATTAAGCATAAAGCACTTACTTTGTTTCTTGTTCTAATTTGCGTATCTTTCACAAATGTATGTATGTAAGAGCAGCAATCAGTGCGAGCGTTACAAAAATGTAAACTTTATGACTTGTCTTTTCAGAATGGCAATGGGGCTCGAGCAAAATGGCATTCATTTACGAAGGAAATCCTTTAAAAAAAAGCTTAACAACATCAAAAGGAAGCAGAAATCAAAATAAGGTTGTTCGTTGTATTTGAGGAGAGGTCTGTATCAACACTAGTTCTTTCTTTTTTTTAAAAATCCTCGCATATAGGTTAAATTGTACTAAAAATTACTTTCTGGGTCAGTCTGATATTCTCTCCTTCTCTTTTTTTTCTTTGTCTGTTCTTTTTTTTTGCCCTCCTGTTTGGCACAAATTTTACACTTGGTCAAGAAGTCTAACGTGAAAAAAATCCCCAGGATAAAAAAAAAAATGCAACGGGAAGAGATGAAGCAAAGCGGCAGACTTCAGCGTTGCAGCCAAGCCTCAACACCCAGAGCTGAGCCGTCTGGAGCTCGCTCCGATTAAGGTGTGGATCTCTCGGGACCCGGCCTGGCCTCGTGTCCGTCAATGGAGCTTCTTCTCTGGGGAGCAGGTTGTCTCCATCCCCCCTTCCTTCCTTCCTTCCTTCGTTCGTTCGTTCGTTCCTCCACTGCCTCTGGATCTGTCTCTCTCCGCGTTCTCTCGCTCTCCACGTCTCTCTCTCTCTCTCTCCACCACTGCTTACAGCAGAGCCTCCAGCTCTACCAGCCTCTGATTCTCACTGTGGGGGAAGAGAGGGAAAGAGAAGGAGAGAGGGAGAGGGGAAGGAAATAAACGGGAAGAGAAATAGAGAGATGGGAAAGCGAGAAAAGATAGAGGGGAAGAGGGAGAGAGAGAGAGAGAGAGAGAGAGAGAGAGAGAGAGAGAGAGAGAGAGAGTGAGAGAGAGAGACAGAGCAAAAGATACAGAGAGGGAGAGAAGGGGAGAGAGGGACAGACAAAGAGAGACAGAATGATAGAGGAGGAGAGAGAGAAACGAACACAGTGAAAGAGAGAGGGGGAGAAGGAGAGGGGGAGGGAGAGATATAGAAGAGGGGGGAGTGAATTGATCTGCAGATGACCTTTTCCACAATCTGTCACATGCGTCCTCCTGCACATACCTTTATGAGACTCATGCAGAGATGCTGGTATACACATGCACACAACCACGGACACACACACAAGCATAGACACACAAATGTACATACACACACACACACACACACACACACACACACACACACACACACACACACACACACACACACACACACACACACACACACACACACACACACACACACACCGATAAAAACAGTGTTTGATTAGGGGCCCCACAATTGTGGTCCCCACAAGGACAGTTAGGCAAGAACACACACACACACACACACACACACACACACAAATGTACACACACAAATGTACACACACAGACACATGTACACGAACACACACAAGCACGCGCACACACACACACACACACACACACACACACACACACACACACACACACACACACACACACACACACACACACACACACACACACACACAATAGAAACAGTGTTTGATTAGGGGGGCCACAATTTTGGTCCCCGCAAGGACAGTTAGGCAAGAACACACACACACACACACACACACACACACACACACACACACACACACACACACACACACACACACACACACACACACACACACACACACACACACGAACACACACACGAACACACACACACAATAGAAACAGTGTTTGATTAGGGGGGGCCACAATTTTGGTCCCCGCAAGGACAGTTAGGCAAGAACACACACACACACACACACAAACACACACACACACACGAACACACACACACACACACGAACACACACACACACACACACACGAACACACACACACACACACACACACACACACACACACACACACACACACACACACACACACACACACGAACACACACACACACACATAGTTTTATGGGCTAATGGGGCCACCGTAGGGTAGTAGCATGATAATATACCGATAATGGCAGGAAATAAAAGGCACTAAGAGGGGGACAAGCACTCAATATTAATGCTCACCTTCTGCTGTAAGGTCGCTACACGGCGACTTAAATGAAACTATAATGTAGCGTTGAAAGCCTTTCAATCAATCTTTTACAAGTTAATTAACATTTTAATTAAAAATTAAATCACATTCCCATCCAACACGCAAGACTCCACTGCGGATCCATCTGTGAGTGATTCACTAGCCGGATGAAAGATTCGCAGTGAGGCAGTCAGTGAAGCAGCTACCTTGCGTGTAGCTGTGGCCTCATGATTAGGAAGGTGGTCTCAAGATCAGAGGGTTGCCGGTTCGAATCCAACCCTTACCTCTCCCTAGAAGTCCATCCACGTCTGAAGTGCCCTTGAGCAAGGCACCTAACCCCACAATGCTTCAGGGACTGTAACCAATACCCAGTAAATAACTGTTAGTTGCCATGGATGAAGTGCAATGTAATGTAATAATGAAGACAATTTTGTAGTGATCATTCCACACTAAGACAGTTGGATGAAACACTCACAGTGCTGGTCTAAGAAGCTGTTTACAGTTCTAGAAAGTGCATTTCAGATCTCTGAATTTAAAATGGGCCCATTTAGGGGGCTAAAACGCACCTGTCACAATGGAGTTTTTATCTTAATCCATGTGTCGTGTTTACACGTAAACGGACAAAAAAATATCGGCATTCAAAAATATCTGAAAACATGCAACCAGCACCTCAGTTGCGAATTCACACTGCAACATGTACCACGTACGGCTAGAGGAAGGGATCACACAGAGCCTGTTGGTAACCATTAATATATTCTGAATATATCACAGATGAGGAAAGTGGGATGAGTTTGCACGCACGTGTGCGTGTGTGTGTGTGTGTGTGTGTGTGTGTGTGTGTGTGTGTGTGTGTGTGTGTGTGTGTGTGTGTGTGTGTGTGTGTGTGAAGATGGGGGGGGGTGGTTGCAGCTTCACTGCAGGCCTGCTGATCAGAGGAAGGGAGAGAGTAGACACAGACGTGAGAGGATGGGGGGTTGACATGCTGCCAAGACTCCTGTGGAGCCTGTGTGTGTGTGTGTGTGTGTGTGTGTGTGTGTGTGTGTGTGTGTGTGTGTGTGTGTGTGTGTGTGTGTGTGTGTGTGTGTGTGTGTGTGTGTGTGTGTGTGTGTGTGTGTGTGACGTACACTAGTGTGTGTGTTCTTGTGCATATGTATTTGTGTGTGTGTGTGTGTGTGCGCATGTGTGTATGTGTGCGTGTGCACGCAGTGCACTAGTATGTGTGTGCATGACCACATGTGTGATTGTATATATTTATGCGTCCATATGTGTATATATATGGTCGTGTTTCTTTGTATGTTTGCGGCATGCAAGAGTGTGTACGTTTGCAAGTGTGTGTGTGTGTGTGTGTGTGTGTGTGTGGAGGGGGCAGTGAGCAGCATGTGAAAGAAAGTGAAAGCCCATTGGGAAACTCCAGCTCCCATTGTCATTGTGACACAGCACTCCACAGCACACAAGTGAACACTGCACACTGCACACAACGAAATTGCATTTATGCCTCACCCGTGCAAGGGGGCAGCCCTCAGTGGCGCCCCATGGGGAGCAGTGCGGTGGGACGGTACCATGCTCAGGGTACCTCAGTCATGGAGGAGGATGGGGAGAGCACTGGTTGATTACTCCCCCCACCAACCTGGCGGGTCGGGAGTCGAACCGGCAACCTCTGGGATGCAAGTCTGACGCCCTAACCGCTCACCCATGACTGCCCATGTGTGTATGTATCTATGTATGTATGTGTGCGCGCACATCTGCACGTGTGTGTGTGTATCAGTGTGTGTGTGTATATCAGTGTGTGTGTGAGTGTGTGTGTGTATCCATGTGTGTGTGTGTGCATGTGATGTTGGGGAGGTTAAGCAGCGAGCGCGGCACATCGTGGCCAGTTCCCCCGGCGGCAATCCTGATAAATCGAGAAGCAGACTGCAGCTAATGCCCAGAGCTGCTCTCCCACCGCATCGCAGCAGACTGAGGCGACCAGGCAACACAGCTCTCCAAGCTCTGGCTATCCCTGAACAGCACAGCTGAGATCCACGATACACGCACGCACGCACGCACGCACACAGATAGATAGATAGACTAGCGGCAAAGCTTTCCAAGCTTCCTAGCTCCCATCCCTGCACAGAACAGCTGATTTCCAGGATACAGACACACATCGACATACACATACGTATAGAGAGAGAGACAAATGTACCGCATGGGCTAGCCCCTGAATCACCCCAAAGCAGGCGAGGGGAGGGGTGGGATGCACACATTGCATTGATACTAGCACACACTGCCCCACTTAAAAAGTTTTTCGCTCCTCCTGCCTACCCTGCTCTGCCAGGGAGGTTTCGTTTCGCAACCTGAGCGAAGTGGAAATTCGCAGATTGTGCAGCCATGTTGTGGAGCTCTTGACGGGTCATGCTGACCTCAGGGAATCTGAGTTCGGGTGGGGTGGTGGAGAGAGAGAAGATGGACAAAGAGTTTGGGAGGTAATTGGAAGTAAAGTGCCTCGAGGGTAGCACATTTCTGCTAGAATACCCCCAAAAGGCACAAATGTTCTCTCCCCACCATAAACCATCACATTTGTCTGGGATGGGATAAAAATAAACGGCTCTCCGGTGCGAAGTTATTCGTAACTTATTGGGCTTGTGAGGCTGTCGGAACACAATTCAAGCAGTGACTGACAGGAAGCCATGAACTGGACAGGGTTTTCGTGGTTCAGACCTTCACTAGACTGGATATTGCTCTGGAAATGTTTCCATGCATATTGGAAGTGGGTCGTCGCTACTTTCCTTTGACTTACAGCATATGCTCAGTTTAGGCATAGTGGGCTAGCGTTGACTTAAACCCACAGTTTTCTCCCCTCATTTCTGCATTGGTTTGAATTTGCATTAGTTTCAATCTTCAATGCAGAAATACTGTACATATATTATCAATGAGGTTAGTATGATGGTATTTAGTGGTAGGCCTACATATATGTATATCACGTATTATATGTCACAAATAGACTGTATAAATTAATTTACAATTGAAAAATATACATACTGTACATTAAGGTGATGGTAGCTGTATCATCTAAGGCACGCTGAAATAGTCATTGAAAGGTTAATTACCATGGTACTACTCTACTATGATATAACACAGGGCTTCTAGTAATGCACTATGACTCTGTTATTACCATTCTGGTAACAACAAATTTATATCGCCGTGTTTTAAAGGGTTAACGCTACGTAAAGGTGTACAGTAGTCTGAGCTTGTTCCTCCCACATGCTATATCACAGCTAATGTACAAGGTACCGGCAACCACTCTAGGCTGCTTTAAACATCTGCTGTTTGGGTGAAATGGGAACATCATTTAATTATCTCCTGTAAGATGAAACTGCTTGGGAGGTGTTCTTTCTGTCTCCAGTCTTTTTAATTGCCTTTGACTTTTTTATTTTCATTGTAGACATTTGTTCACGCTACTCTTCAAATTGCAATTGATGGTACAAGTTCTGTACACCACCCCAAAAGCCAAATGAAATAAAAGCTGTGGCAGCTTGCATAATATTGTAGGCGCACTTCATTAGTGGCAGTTGTGTTAATTGTGTCTAAAAAAATTAGTTAGTCAAAAACTCTCCAAATTAATTCTACCGTAACGCCAGTTACTAAAGACTGGGAGGCTATGCAACTTCTGCAGCAAGTCTTTTGATGATGATGATGGTGATGATGGTGGTGGTGGTGGTGGTGGCGGCAGTGGTGCAGAAACTGTATAATTAAACAGTTGTCCAGCTTTCTCTTTCGGATACATGCTAAATTTATACCACAACCATCAATCACAAGCTTCATGCAAATATATGCTCACAACTAGTTGCTCAAGAGGTGCTGGGCCAGTCGTCTGGGAAGATTCGTCATAAGCCTCCCAACGCCCCCCTTACAATTAAAAAAGTAGATTGGACTTATGCACCCCAATGGCAACTAAGCACCACCCGCCTCTCAGCGGTCTCCTTCACAACACCCCCCAAGGACTCCCAACGCCCCATTGGGGGCTGTAGAGCCCCCGTTGAGAAAGACTACTCTATGTCATGGTGGTAACAAGAGTTAAGTTCCCAATATGTACTTCTTTTGGAGCTTGAAGACATTATCTCTCTTTGTTTAAGATATTTTTTTGGTCTTTTACGACTATTGACGACAGCACAGTTTGAGAGGTGGACAGGAAGCGAACGGGGAGAGAGATGGGGAGGGGTCGGCAAATGACCCAGGCCAGGAATCGAACCTGGGTCGACCACATGGCAGACAAGTGCCCTACCGGTTGGCCACGTCAGGGCCTATCTCTCTCTTTTTTAAACCAGTTCTGGGGATATGTGCTTTACAACCCCACCTAGCCAATAATCGAGAGCTCCTGATTCACCATAATCTTGTTAGAACTGGGGCCTCATGTACAAAACTTGCTGACACACAAAAAAGCTCGGTCTGTAACCCGTCACTCAATTTTCAGATGTACTAATACTGACTTGACATGAAAAAGTGCATGCGTACTAAATGTCATGGGAAATCAGACATACTACATGAATGAGCATGAAAACCTGTTTATGCATGGACTGATACGTTTGAAATTTTAATTGCAAATCTCTCTGCAGATTGTCACTTACTCAAGGATTCAGTAGGAGATCTACGGAAGGCTTTTGTACATGAGGCCCCTGATTTGCTGAAGGGTAAATTTCACCTGATGATGTACCCAACACCACACTAGTGCAAAAGGCTTTTAACAAGTTGGATGGAAAGTGAAAAGTACTGAAGCGCCACGAGAGCAGCCCATACGGTTTCTCCCTACACCATGACTTCCATGAATTAGTGTCATGTTTCTCAACGGGGGGCTCTACAACCCCCCAGGTGACTTTTGGGAACCCTTGGGGGGCGTTGAAAAGAATACAGTTGATTGAGAGGGGGCGGTGCTTTGTTGCCATTGGGGGGCATTAGTCCATTTCATTTTTAACACTAGGTGGGGCGCATTGGCAGGCTTATGATGAGGTCATGGGAGGTCTATGATGCGGTCATGGGAGGTCTATGATGCGGTCTAGGGGGCATCAGAGCCATCTAATAACAGAGTTACGCCACTCCCATAGACCTCTATGGACCAATCTTTCCACAGCAATGGCGGCTCTCATGGAGCCTCACGGAGCGTTAACATGGAAATCCCCATTGACTTTAGTTCTATTAGAAGTTACTTAGTTCCAGGAGGTGGCAGTAGAACACAGAAAATGTGGTAAAGGTAATGTAATTTGTTTGTACTTAATCTGTGTTTGGTATGTGATGGTTCTGTGTTAGTTTCCAACGAACAGAAGTTTACTGTTAAGAAACATTTTAATCTACGCAAATCACATCACCAACCGACTTCCTGGTCCCCGGTTTGCGCAACTCTGTTATTAGATGGCTCTAGGGGGCATGTGTTCAAGAAAAGGTTGAGAACCACTGAATTAGCATCTTCACAGACACACTATCCAGCACCAAACACACCTGATCGTCCTTTGACTGAGAAGACACAAAGAGGCTTAGGGAGTGCAGGATACTTCAGATTATTTGGGAGCTCATCTGTCTCAGGTGATGTCAGAATCAAAAGGAAAAGGAATTATAAAGGTTGAGCTAGCTTGCACAAGCAGTATAAACTGACGGCCAGATCTTGTACAGCACCAGACCAGGGGCGCATTTCTGGGAAGCGTAGTTGCTAACTATGTTAGCTACTTTGTTGGTTGCAATGCAATTTCCCATTGGCAACTACCGAAGCTGCTAACTGCTAACAACTACGCTTTCCAGAAATGCACCCCTGTAGAGCAAAGCAGATGGAGGGGTGTGAAGTGTCCTGGCCGCCCCCGTGCCTCTTCAACCTCACTCTCCTGGCTGTCATCACGTATTCAAGCACCCAAAGAGAAGCCCAGTGTTTGGCCTCCATGAATAAGTGTCGTCAAAGACACGCTACCTAGCAGCAATAAGAATTGTCATGAGACACACTAACTAGCAGCCATAAGAGTCGTCATGAGACACACTACCTATGTTGATATCCTATGTTAGTTGTGATGTGTGTTTGTCTTTGTGTGCCTTTGTGCCACTACCAACGAGAAATGTCCATTTCATGCATGACTAACGGACAATAAAGACATCTAAGTCTAAGTCTAGCGGCAAACACAACAACACCGTCTAACTGAGAAGAAACAACAGGGTTTAGGGCATTAAGGAGACTTCATTTTCTGATCAATGGAAATAAGCCTTCGAGCATTATTGTGTTATCCTGACTCTCTGTTTTTTTTCTTTTAGTTAAGTATGTGGTGTGGTTTACTGGAAACTAAATCATGTATTTGCTTTTATTCAAGAACTGAGATTGTCAAATAAAATCAATCAATCAATCAATTCTATGGGTTAAGACAAAGGAAAAAAATAAATTTATTTTGGAACCTACTTTAAGTGTTGGACCAATCTGCAAATCCCCCATTTAAGCCCAAGGCACCTGCTGGCTGAATTGCCTAAGCCCTTTTGGGGGAAAAAGGTGCCCCCAGACTGTAAAACCCCAAATATCTCACTCAGCCTCCAAAACACATTCAGCTCGAACATGCCCACATTTGTAATTAAAAAAAAACCTCACACCTCAAGAGCCTGAATATCCATGCAGCTCCAGGCGCCTAGGTCAATGCAACGAATACGCACCATCAGGCTTAAATGGGTTAAATGGCCAGCTCTCTGAGAAACAGGCCAGACAGATGGAGAGGTGTTGTCGGACCACCCTGTACATCTCAGGTCTTGATGGCCAGCTCTTGTACAGTAACCAGACTTTCAGAGAGGAGCAGACGGAGAGGGTGTGAAGTGCCCCGCCCCCTCCCTCTCGCACGGCGCCTCTCCAACCTCACCTACCCTCATCGGCCTCATCACCCTCAGCCCGCTAATCAGCCTAATCATCATCTGGACGCCACTGTGTGTGTGTGTGTGTGTGTGTGTGTGTGTGTGTGTGTGTGTGTGTGTGTGTGTGTGTGTGTGTGTGTGTGTGTGTCTGCCCTGCTGCGTGCAAGGAGGCTGAGTGTGCAGCTAAACAGCTGCAGATGCCCCTGCACCTCCCACGGCGTCCGGCCAGCCAGGCACACACACACACACACACACACACACACACACACACACACACACACACACACACACACACACAACTGTATGCGCGCACACACACACACACACACACACACACACACACACACACACACACACACACACACACACACACACACACACACACACAACTGTATGCACACACACACACACACACACACAACTCTATGCACACACACACACACACACACACACACACACACACACACACACACACACACACACACACACACACACACACACACACACACACACACACACACACACACAGAGACCACAGTTGCACACTTGGGCAGACACACACATAAGCGGCTGCTCACATGAGTGCGCACACACACCGATGCACACATAAACACACACAACAGTAAACAAGGAGAAGACACAGGCAGAAGTGCACACACGTGAACATATACTGTATACAACAGTGAGCACAGCCACAGCAGATACACGCACTCGTTCACACATACATCACACATGCGCACACACACACGCGCCTTGGAGCCACAGAAGGCCCCTCGGTGAAATACCCATTTGTTCGTCTCTCTCTCTCCCTCTCTGTCTCTTTCTCTCATACACACTCAACCTCTCTCTCCCTCCCGCTCTCTATCTGCGTGGGCAGAGAGGCAGTCTTAGAATAGCACTGCTGCATTGGAAGAGAGAGAGAGAGAGGGAGTGAAGGAGAGAGTGAAGAGAGGTGGAGAGAACGAGAGAAACATGGAGAGTATAGCTTTTCCTAATGATGATCACATCTGGATATTCATTTGCCATCTTTGTCCATATTCTGTTTCCAGAACAAAAGCAGCAGCAATGTAGGCTCTCATAATCACTCCACTAACATTGCCCTCCATACTATAGGTAAGGACGGGCAGAGGCGAACGTGACAAAGACTTAAATTAGCAACTCCATGCACCATTAATCACAGGCTCTGTTAGTCTAAAATGCCTACATGTAAGGGGCCAGTCACCTCCAAATTGACCAGTTACTTGAGATTTATGGTGAAAGGTCTATGACCAAATGACAACTGTTTCTCACATTGCCGAATAACTTAATTGGCAATTCACCAGAGAGGAGACCTCGTTTTCAGGGAGAGAAAAGTGTGTCCATTGTGTCCCTGGCGCATTCTGAATGAATGAGTGAATGAATGACCCTCTCCTGCGCCATCCTAAAATACTACCCCATTAGAGCAAACACCTTATGAGGGACCGCGCTATGATTGAGATTAGCATTCACCCTGCGCCGCTCTAACGCACCACTGTGCTAACAAGTGCAGCATGGCTCTCATCTTTGCGCAACAGCCAACAGCAGCAGCAGCAGCATGCGCTTGGAAACCGTGTGCCGAGCGAGCACCGCGGATCGGTAGATAGTGATGATGGGGGTGGGGAAGCGAAATAGGAAGGACAAACAAAATGGGAGATGGCACGGGGTATGGAACCTATGTGCGGGCGCGTCTCTCTCTCTTCTTTTTCTTTTCTTTTCTCCCCGTCTTTGTGCTGCTGCAGCTGTTGACTGGTCTACTGCAAACACGAAGGCGCGTCTCTTACCTGCGTGGCGCTGGTTGTACTCAGACGGGCAGTTTGACGAGGAGCCTTTGGAAACGGCAGTCACCATGTTGCTTGATGTTGCGCCGTCAACAATCCTGTAGCAACAGCCTCCTTAGAGGCTGGTGTCAATTCACAATTGAGAAGGGAAAAAAGTGTTTGTGAATGCCAATGAAAACTGTGAATGTAAACAGCAGAAGAGGCTGGAACCGCAACTGTCGTGGCTCTCAAGATGGCACGCGTTGGCTTATTAATACACCCAAACAAAGCACCATCCTCATCATGGCTAAACATACACACACTTGTGGCAAAACGAATGGAACGACAAATGGCTAAAATAGTAAAAGCATCAAAATAAGCTTCTAATACAATAGTGAATTGACGGAATGTAACTGGTGTCATTTCCAAAACCCTTCCATTTCCACTCTGCTCAAACCAGAGATGCATCTGGAATTGCGCGTTATTGTCAAGAAGACAAAGAGTGTCTCATATAGCCTAGGTTAAATTGTCTGTCGCTAGATTATTTGACCGATGATTCAAGAAAAAAACGCACATCCAATCCTCAATACATTTACTCTTGACATTTTCTAAACAAGCGCGTAAAACATGATGATAAAACAAAGGTGACAGGATGCAATGACAGAATGAATTTCGTCATTCACTCACAGTCCAGAATGATCCCCTGGAATTCAAAATGCTGCACGGATATTTCCCTTATCGATGCCAATGCCGTTCCGCGCTTCCTCTGAGCTAATAGAGACACAGGCGCGCGGAGATGCCAGGAGCCCCACTTCAGCAAAGGTCCGCTTCGTTTACATTCATTGGCTGAGTACCGTGGGTGCCTGCGCACACACTTTCGTTTGTTAGGTCCAAATGTAAGAAATTATCAACCAATCGCCAACGCTTTTTATTGCCAAGACCAGATTTCCATCTTGTGGTGTCATTGGTTTACACCAGAGACCAGCTGCTCTGCACACATGCGTGCGCGCGCACACCCCCCCAAACGTGCAGGGAGGCTATACAATGAATTATGATTTAAAAAAAATCGCCCCCTAGCACTGCACGGGACTGCCACAACACTAGTGTCAATTCTCACCTCCAGACATCTGTTCTGTCATGGAAGGCAACACTTGTCCCCGTTGAAGATGGCGCTGCTGCTACCTGTTTCCATGGTGACCGTGTCATCCCACATCATGTAATTGTAGGAGTGTAATCAATTTGGGGAGTCTGTCGACAAGGCTTAATGAATGATCATGTAATTAATTCTTTTTGGGCATAGTTTAGGTTTATTGCCTTTTAGGAGTTCGTTCTGCTATTCCTATAGCACATTTGCAATAGTCTACATCAGCACTCCGTTATAGCCTAAGAGAGGATCACTCTCTTCTCGTCTGGAAAGGATGCTCTGTGTCATCTGCGGCCTCGCAGTGTTGGTAAAACGTTGGTAAACCCATCAAGTCTGGATCGTCCACGGCCACACTGTAGTGATTCAAGCGCCTTTATACATATACATCCACACACAACACACGCGACGCCATCAGTGCTACTCATCACATTACTCATCAGAGCTGGCAGCGATAACAGCATGACATCACGCGCTCTTGTGCGGCAATGGAGCCCCGTTTTGCACAAGAGTCAGTTAGGCCTACTCTGAAATGCAATGCAATGCAATAGGCTACTAAGAGTAGGCCTATGTGGGTGGCAGCCAGATGTTTTGCGTTGAACCATTTGAACAAATTGTTGAATTTTCTTTCCATGAAAGTCATCATTGAAACAGAATGAAAATAAGAAAGGTTTCAGCTAGGCCTACACAAAACCTTGTGGAGGGGGTTTGTCACTAGTTGTACTGGGGCTGCCAAATAGGTTCTTATTTTTGAGTTGTATCTCAAGAAAAAGGTTAGAAAATTCTCCAGGAATTTATGAGTTTATATGGTAAATATTACACTAAATACTTGTGATATAACCAGGCAATCTGTAATGTGTATCCAAAACCTTCAGTATGCACAATTAAATGCACGTTAAGAAAAAAATACACGGGAGTCTCATGGCTTTTTCTCTGAAAAGTAGTTATTTTAATATTTTACAGTCCTTTATTTCGTGACATTTACTTTCAGTTCTGTGTTTTTCCACCGTGACTGGCCATGTGATAAAGAAGACAATTACAGATAAAATAGCTGGGGGAGAAAACTTCAAAGTCTGTACAATGCGCTATTTGGAGGGAAGGGTTTGTTTTTTTGGGAAAGACACCCCTCCTCCCCCTTTGTAACGCAACATTAAAACCTCACCAGAGGACAACCCGATAGAAAGGCTGAACCTCCGATTGATTAAACATAACAAACAAAAATAAAACAAAATAGTATCTAAACCTGCATTTTTGAGTCGCGTATCTTTCATGCCGGAAAGACAAAACATTCACATGGCACTCCAGACAGCAGAAAGAGTTCCATGTTGCTTCAATTTTATTTTTCTTTTATTTTAAAAGCATGTTGGCTGAAGATGGCTTCTACTTGGGGTTTGAAGGGGGAAGGGAGGTCGTTACGCAGAGATGTAGAAAGTAGAAGTAAAGGTACTGTTACAGATGTAATTACAATATAGTACATAGGTTCTCAAAGTAACGTCCCTGTGCACAACCACTGTCCAGGTGCTGGTGATGTGCAGTTAGAGTAATCCAAGTAAATGAAGGCTGAATCACCACACACTGGTATCTTTGCTGGTAGTTTATTTGGTGAACATTCACCAAATAAACTACCAGCAAAGATACCAGTGTGCGGTGATTCATCCTTCATTTACTTATAGTACATATGTCATTTTGCAATGATGCCATTTCAATCTACTGATATTGTAATTACATACTTAGCAGTACTTCTATTTAAAGGGATATGCCACTATTTTGGGGCTTAATACAGTTAAAAACGTTGGCTGGGGTTTATAAAGGTGGTAAAGTGTCTTAGTGACATATTCCCTCTTTTAACTTGTCTTAAAGCAAGACAACGCTTAACATGAAAAATAAGACACTTTACCACTTTTATAAACCCCAGCCAACGATTTTAACTGTATTAAGCCCCAAAATAGTGGCATACCCCTTTAAAACATCTCTGCCGTTAAGGCAGTTGGGACATGCCTCCCTCCGTCAAACTTTGTTGCTGCTGCTCTTGTGCTGAAACGTGTTTGAGAGCAAAGAGAGAGATGCTTGCCATTTTATTATTATCATTATTATTTTGTGTCGTGCTTCAGTAGTAGACAGGATCGGTTTGTGTTTTTTTCTCCTCAGAGTCAGTCGTGGTCCCCGTCAAAAGGCCATGTGTGGCAGAGGAGAAGAATCGTCACACGAGACAAGAGATGAGATGAAGTGGAGTACTGAAACTTGGGGATTTCACTTACATTCAGCAAAATTGCTACACACCAGTGTTGCGTCTGTTTGCCTGACTATAACTAATAGTGCACACTAAGCCGAATTGGATTTGGACGACGAAGAACAGTAGTTCAAAATGGCCTCTGTGTAAGCAAGTCACTGGGTGTGAGTCCAACTACATTCTGAAGAAGTGTATGTGATGCGCGCACATCCAGTAAAACAGGTGCTGGATCAAAACAAACGTGCGTGAAGGAAGAAAAGAAATCCGCACACTGTTGCTGCTCACCGATTTATTAGAACACAACGTTTCGACCTCAGGCGGTCTTCGTCAGGTGTATAGGTCCACCTGACGTCGAAACGTTGTGTTCTAATAAATCGGTGAGCAGCAACAGTGTGCGGATTTCTTTTCTTCCTCCAACTACATTCTCCCATTCTTTTATGTTCCTCTGTGTTGCCCCACCTACAGTACATGAAAAAAACTTTAAAAGGAGAACTGCACTATTTTGAACATTAAGCCCCTTTTCTGAGTGGTCTGCAATTGTCATGTTTTAAGAACAGATTTGGATATGCCCATAGACGGCCATTCTAAAGCTGGTTGAGACAAAATCCAAATTAGCCAAATAACCGAGACTGCAGCAAACATGAAATAAACGGTGAGGGGGACACTGAAAAAAAAATTGCGAACAACTCAGAAAATGGCCTTAATGCTCAAAATAGTGCAGTTGTCCTTTAAGGTTCCCCCGCAGTCAACCAGTGCAGAGCGACTTTTGTAGTTTGACTTGCACCCAGTGTATAAACCATAGTGGTCCCGTCATGCTTCTCTACATGGGCATAATCAGGTCCCTAAGGCTGCTTTATAATATCCTAACTCCCGTCCTCCCTTGCATACTTGTGGTCTCACTGACGACAGAAATGTATTTCAATCTCTCGCAAAAGTGCAATTCTGAGGTCCTTTTCTCATTTGCAATCATGATGGTGAATGAAGAATAGTTCCCCAAAAGTTGTTGTGGCTAGGCTGACAGCGGGGAAAGTTGATCGTTTTCTCCACGGAGGCGGGACGTCAGCGCAACGCGAGGCTACAAGCACAGGTCGAGGACGGGAGTTCGCATATGGGAAAGAGCCCTAAGTGTTTGGCCAGGGGACTCCATTCTTCCCACAACCCCTTGGTTCTTCCGCCTTTGCACATTCCTGACTTGACTGAGTTCCGACTCAAGAACCGTTCCAATCCCGTGGCACAAGAGGGAGAGGCAGCCAAACAGAGCACCTGGCAAAAAGCTTCACCTCTTCAGTTGCTGGAAGGTTTTCTGAGTCTGTCCACCATGTTTGGCCAGCTGCAAAGTGTGAATGAGAGCTGGTGGTCATCGCTCGGTTGTCAGTTTGGTTGCTGTCAGTTAACAGAGGTGTCAATCACAGGTCCAGAAAGTGAAGTGCCCACCACAACATATAATCCACAAGCTCTGAATCAGCTCATCATTAGGGTCATAGTGTCAACATAGGTAGGTAGAGCAGTTAGTCAGTGAGGTCACCAGTGCGTTGGAAGGAAATAGTCACATTTTCCCCCTTTCTGAAGCTGGAATTGACACCTCTGTCAGTAAGTGAGATGTCAGCTGGAGTATGGTCTGCATGTAACTGTAGGTGTTTGTGTGGTCAGTGTGTGTGTGTTGGAGCTGCAGTTCTGGACATTTTGGACCCATTGTCTTTGGTTCTTATTTGCTTTCGAATACATGACTCAGTTTGGGGTGGGGTTCGTTGCAGGATGTGTAGTTGAGACAGTACCTTCAACCAATAAAGGCCACAATGTTGAAGGCTCTGTACCCATCATTCACAAGGCCTAACTGGACAAGAAGAGGTCAGAAGGGCAGCAAATCGATTGTAGTCGTTACATTGAATGGGTGGGGCTTGTTCAGAAAAGTGGGAGGGGTTTCCATGGGCTGCTCCCTACTTTGCTAATCAGCCAACCACTTCCCAGTGCACATTAGAACTCTGTTACGTCCAGGAATGTTGCCAGTATTCCGAAATCCCACCTCAGTTCTCTTTCGGTCTCTCTGCCTACCGCTCCAATGGTAGTCACTGCAGGTCCCGATCTTCCAGGTATCTGTACTCAAACGTGAAGCCCTCCTTTTTCCTTTGGCCCCATTTCTCATAGTCGAAATAAATATATGTGCCCTGGAAAAAAAAGACAAAGGGACACCATGTTATGGGGGGAGTGTGTGTGTGTATAAGTGAGATACTAGGGGAGAACAGGCTTGAATTGGTGAAAGGCAACAAAAATAGGAATCTGAAAGAAAAATACAAATGCAACAGAAGACGTGCCGCAAGCAGTTCAGGCTCATTTTTTTGTTTGTTTAACAGACAATCAGTAACACCTCAAGACAGTGAGAATACAGTTATAGCAAATATATTATATTAAATTAGAGATACACCAGGTTTTTCACAGGATCCGGTTCCGGTAGGATCTTAAAGGATAGTTCCGGCGTAAAATGAAAGTTTCACCATCGCTTTCCCATGCCACATAATGTATCTAATGATGAGCCATTCCGGGCAATGCCGCGCCGTTATAGAGTTAGCTTATTTTAAGCTTTTTGGTGAAAAACGCAGCCAACGCATCACGGCGGGGCCAATTATAAACCTATTCTTTTCTGATGTTTCCCCGCTATAAACAACTTCAAAAACGCTACACACTTCATCACAAAGGTCTCGTCAATCAAACCGAGGCACAGGGAATGTCATCGGACCACACAATCTTTCACTGGCCAGTGTTTTCAGAGGTGTCTCACTGTTGCAACTCTCTGACCCGGATGCAGGCTACTCAATCAGGTGGCTAGGTAGGCTAAACATGGTCCGCGGTTCGCACCGGCTACGACCGTAAAATGAAAAGCTGGAACCCCGACCGTTTTCACCGACTGCCACTGTCTAAACCAGCCATATTACGGGAATGGCTAATAGCATTAGAAGTGGACGAAACTGGCGTAAAAACCCGGAGGGATCGCTACTACCGTGTGTGCAGGCAGCAGATTTGAAGAGTTGCATGGAGAGTACAGGTAGGCAGACTACTAAAGTAATTGCAACACGGTATAATATAACATGGATTCAGCTTTGTAATAACACACCACTGGTGGTGTACTTACATCTGTAAGAGTACTTCTAGTACGACTTTATAAATTCCTCCAGCCCTCCTCCGTTGCGTAATGGTCCTTCTGACCTCGCGCGCCCTGGCATCCGGGTCAGAGAGTTGCAACAGTGAGACACCTCTGAAAACACTGGCCAGTGAAAGATTGTGTGGTCCGATGACATTCTCTGTGCCTCGGTTTGATTGACGAGACCTTTGTGATGAAGTGTGTAGCGTTTTTGAAGTTGTTTATAGCGGGGAAACATCAGAAAAGAATAGGTTTATAATTGGCCCCGCCGTGATGCGTTGGCTGCGTTTTTCACCAAAAAGCTTAAAATTAGCTAACTCCATAACGGCGCGGCATTGCCCGGAATGGCTCATCATTAGATACATTATGTGGCATGGGAAAGCGATGGTGAAACTTTCATTTTACGCCGGAACTATCCTTTAAGCAGTGGATCCGGTATCCGGCAGTTACCTAAAAATCAGGATCTGGTGCATTTCTAGTTTTTACGTAGCCTAGGCTTTTCAGTCAGTCTTTCACATCCCCAATCGCTGCATGGAGTGAACACCCTTTGGAAGTGGCCGTTGCAGGCAGTGTGGCAGTAAGCCAATGAGTCTAAAAAATAGTTTGAGCCAACGTATTAAAAAGGGCCCACGTGTGCGAGTAGGCTATGCATTTCAACCCTTTTCGTAGGATCCGGTATCCGGTTCCGGAACGGGCAGGATCTTGAGAACCGGCAGTGGATCCGGTATCCGGCAGGATCCTAAAAATCAGGATCCGGTGCAGCTCTATAATAAATTCTATATTTCTTAAATTCTCTCTAGAGATACTGTAAAAAAGAATCTGGAACAATACATGCTACTTGTTTGTAGATTCTGAATATAGGTTGGCCATGATGGTTTTGAAAGTCTGTTAGCTTTCAACCCGGACCATCTAGACAACAGAGTCATTTTATTCAACCCACAAGATCACATTTGAAATGATTTACTGATGAAATTTGTTGTGGGCCCAGGCTAATGAATCAGCCCACACTCATATGGAGCACAATATAAACAGGCACATTTGAAATACCACATATGGTGGGAAAGAGTGTGTGTGTGTGTGTATGAAATATAACGATGAGTAAGTGCCTGTACGCACAATTTTAGTCCATTAACAAAAAAATCTGAGTTCAGCCCGCGACTTTGTTCCAGATTTTGACCCTCAGTCCATTTGAGTTTGACACCCCTGGCCCCACCATGGCTCAAATGGTAGGGCACTATACTGTCAGGCTTGGTTTGATTCCGGCTGGAGGTCCCGATCCTCCCCCTTCTCTCTCTCCCACTCGCTTCCTGTCACCATCTCTAACTGTCCTGTCAAATAAAGGTATAAAAAACACCCCAAAAACATTGTTTTTAAAAAAGAAAAGAAAAAAGTGTTTGGCAGCCCTTCTTTAGCCCCACCTGTTCAAACTCGTCTGTGATGGTCTTTGGCTCCTCGTGCCTCTGGAACCACATCATGTACTTGGTGTGGAACCTCCAGGACTGCTTCTTCAAGGCCTTGGCTGCCAAATACTGGGCTTTTGTGCCCTGCGAAGACATACACATCTTTTGTATTTTAGTATTTTTCTAATTACATCTTAAGTGGATGCAGATCACACACTGATGCAGTAAACCTGTCAAGGGACAAAAGACGGAAATTAGCCTCTTGGCTACAATCTTGTATATTTAGCATTTTTGTTTAAATGCTGGCAAAATATGCCGTCCCTTTCTTAAATTAATAAACTTGTAAACTTGTAAAACTAAAAAAAACATTATCTCTGTCGCTCTCGCTCTCACACACGCACGCACGTACTCAGGTTGTCATAAAAGCCCAAACCTCCAAGTAGTAGAAGATGAAGAAGAGCGTCTCCGTGGAGAGCCTCTGGTAGAACTCCACGCTGTCGGAGTGGGGAGGGGGCACCTGGTGGTGGAAGGGCAGCGTGGGACAGGGGTTCCTCATCAGGTACTGCCTATGGAGACAACAGCAACAACCACAAACATTATCATTAAGGGCCGTACACACACATCGCTGCTATTTACTAGCTTCTCGCTTGCTCGCCTACTCGCTTCTCTTTCATGGAACGTTCGCTGAAAGTTCCCGCGGATTTAACTGCCAATGAACAGGCGAGAAGTACCGAACTCTGCCTTCCAATTGGTTACTCGCTTAGTCGCCCCGCTCGAAGATAAAATATTTTCAACTCGGGATCCGCCCACATCGCATCGCTTGTAAAGTAATCGCCTACTCGCCTGCTAGTCTCGCTGGAACACATTGACATTCTATTGAGTTCATTCGCTGAGCGAGGAACTAGCAGCGACATGTGTGTAAGGCCCTTTAGTCTTTCCTGTCACCCAGAGTCATTCCAGTCACCCATAGCCTACTTGTAGGAGGAGGCACTAAGGGCACCTTCAGGCCGGTGTCCATTCCCGCACAGTTCTTAGCGTTCGCGAACCGAAAAGTTGGTTCGCAATGCGAACCACAAAATACTTGTTTTTTCTCTGCGAACCGTGACAACAGCATGGCTGTCAGCAGGTTTATCCGGGTAACACAGTCACGTGTGCACTTTAGTGGCGAATGTAATTGGTGTGGGCACCGGCACCAGCCACGTTGTGGTGGGCCTGGAAACCACCGAAATGCGGTACTGCCAATGGAGACATCAAAAAATAGTGGTAGTGGTAAATTATCTAATAAAAGAGCATTAAGTCCTCATTCCCAGCATTAAGACACCTGTGATCTATCAATTAGTAGGTTTACCACGTCCTGTGGGTTAACTTAGCCAGGTTTATCACTTGACAATATCATACCACCCAATGGAGACACAACGACAACAAACACAACAGTATCCCTCATTACAGACATCCGTCCTCCTGAGAGACACTTAAAAAAAAAACTGGGCATCCGCAAGAGGCACTGCCTGTTGGCACACACAACAAGCAGAAAACATTACAGTCGACGACCGGCTAGGAGGTAGTCCTCGAACCAGGGATTCCTCAGGAGAGAATGTCTGAGACGGACGAAAACAACAAACTGGAGACTTCAATCATTACAGTAGAACACCAAGCTCATGCTTTTATCCAGAGCGCCATACAGTCATTTCAGGGACAGTCCCCCTGAAGGACTTAGGTTACTGCCTACTTGTTCAGGGTACCAGAGAACATTAGACATTTATGGTCCTACTCTTCCTGTTAGGGCTGCACAATTAATCGAAAAATAATCAAAATCGTGATATAATAGTGAAATCGAACTTATGATTTTAATCGTGATTTAATCGTGGCAATAGTGACCTACTTTTGAGAGCGTCCTTGAAGCCAGAACATACTGACAGGCTGGTGTTTCTGGCCAGAAATCTGTCCACTTAAGTTTCATGCTATTGCCTTTACATAATTATTACAATTCATTTTATTTTGCTCATCCCATATGTAATTCATTCTTGGTTATATTTCATCTTGCTATAATTTTCAAAAAAATCTGCAAAAAATCAATAATTGTGATTAATAATCATGATTATGATTTTGACCAAAATAATTGTGATTATGATTTTTTCCATAATCGTGCAGCCCTACTTCCTGTTATGGGATTCAAACTTGTGACCTTATGATTTAATAATAAAATGTTCTATTCCAAACAATCCTTGATCTACAACGCTTTCAACTTTAAACTTGCCTGGACACAACCTCCAGATGTTATACTAGTGTGACTAGGCCTTCCTTTTCCCACATTATGTCTTTGTAGGCTACGAATGCATACTTAAGTACATGCCACAACCACTGTACAACTAGGTAACACAACATTGAAACGCCATACAAAAAAAATGGATGTTATCCCAGATGGATATCACACACAGTCCCTGTGTGTCCCTCATTCTGCCTCATCCACTCATCCCGTAGAATAATAAAAACCTCAATGGTTGTGTTGTGTTTCGTTTACACAGAACTGCTGGGTGTGTCTAGGGATGAGGAGAGTGTGTGAAATGGATGGGCTGGGATGAAATCGCCGCTTGTGAGCTTGTCAAGCAGTCAACCCACATCTTCATCTCTGGGACAAACGAATCCAAGCGCAGGGATCCCCAGGGACCACAGGACCTACATCCAAAAATCCTTCACACAGACTATTTTTACCCCAGAAACCAATTTCACAAACATATGCAAACACTGACTTGCACCGTCAGGCAATGATCTGTGTGTTGCGAGGCACAGATACGAATCAAGCAAAGATAAATTTGATACTCTAAACAACGACGCTTCCAATCAGACCCATCTAAGCGACAATGTTTTTTTTTTCTTTAAGTATTTTTTGGGGGCTTTTCAGCCTTTATTGGTTTTTGTGAGACAGTATGGTGAAGGAGAGACAGGAAGTGAGCTGGGAGAGAGAGACAGGGAAGGACCGGCAAAGGACCCGGACCGGGAATCGAACCCGGGTCGGCCGAGTGGTAAACGTGTGCCCTACCATATCTGGCACTGTAGGGTCAATGCCATATCTTTTTTAAGTCAACCAATTCCGTCAGAGTGAACCAGAACACCACTTGACGACTGACTTGCATGGTAGCTAATGTCATCAGATGTCCCTCACTGATTCTAGAGAAAGTGGCTAAAACAGGTTGTAATGTTGACAGAAAAAAACAAAGTGAATTACAAAATTATATGGTATATCCTTGTTGACTAAGGTCTTGGCTTTTCAGAAATGCACAAGGCCAATCTCCCCATTTTGTATTTTTTTCAGAAATCAGGCTTTTCTCTGATCACACCTTGTTTTTTGTCAACACCGTCAGACACAATTAAAAGTAATTAAAATTGTATTGATTTGGTTGCATATGTATCTGGAGTTTTTAAGTGATTATGTGTATTTTTTGGTTCACACATATGCCTTTAAATGTTGGAAATTCACTTTTGTTCTATTTTAATACTGTTTCATGTGTTCTAATTTTAAAATATGTACCGTCATACGATGCTTACTTAATGCCTAAATAGAACAAACATTTTTTTTTGTAATTTCACAAATATTCCTGTAGGCTTAAATTGGCTATTACTTTGATAATTCAACAACTCCAATTTTTCATAAGATGGGCTCTTTCTTGTTTTGTCAACAGCGGCAGACAGAATTAGAAGTAAAAACATATGTTTACTGTATTAAAGTGAATTACTTTAACAATTCAACATAACTGTAGATACTTATTGTATGCATATTCCTAAAACATGTCAAAAACATGTGAAACATGTGTTTTTTTGGTGAACTCCATCAGATGTCACCACCGTCAGGTTTTCTGACAAAAAAAACCTCCAAATGCATCTCAGTGGTGGCTAGAGTATCATTTTGGATCACAATTATTACTAACATGCCTAGTAATGTTTCATTAACCAGCACAATTTAGTAAAATATGGAACAAGATGATGAGCGGAACAAAATCTGACGGTGGTGACATCTGACGGTGTGAGACAAAAAAACACTCTTTTACATATTATGCATTGTTTGTTCACATTAGCCATTTCATTTTCGCTCTGTTTCTTGGGTGCTTCATACCCTTTCTGAGAAAGTATATATTAAGTAAGGGTTAACGTTCGGCGAGAAGGTCGCTACCGTGGAATAGCAGCACGACAGAGAGAATCTTTAGACCCCGACGCGGCGCGGAGGGGTCTTGTTCTCTCTGAAGTGCTGCTATTCCACAAAGCGACCGACTCGCCGAAAGTTAACCCGCTTATTATATGGATATACTTAAATGATTCACACATGGCGGGGACATTTCTTTAGGCCTATTTAATGTGAGGTCTTGCCTATTATAGTTTTTAATGTCAAAAGATTGTTGCTGCGCAAAACAAAACAGTGCCGTTGTGGAACACCGCTAACAGCTAGGTAGCCAGGACAACAGGTGTTGTCTATCACAGCAGCTGATTAGAGTCTTGTTGAAAAGTCGCTTTAGCAGTGAAAAGTCTTGTTGCCATTGACAGCGGTCTGTTATAGACCAACCCGTCCGTTATCGAAAAATAACAGACGTGCGAACGTTGGGGAGCCCCGTTGAAATGAATGGAGCATTCGACTGATGACGTCACAACCAGTGTTAATTTTGTCATCCATTTTTCAGTTTAGTCTTAGTCTTAGTCTTGTGTCGAAGTCCATTCTTAGTCTTAGTCGCTTTTAGTCTTTCAAAAATCATTTTTGTTTAGTTATTATTTAGTCGACTAAAAGTCCTCAACATTTTTGTCTAGTTCTAGTCTTTCACAAATAATTTTTATTTAGTCATTATTTAGTCGACTAAAAGTCCTCAACATTTTTGTCTAGTTTTAGTCTAAACATTTTAGTCTTTAGTTTAAGTCACAATACAATAAAACACAGGGCCTTTAGAAATGCACTAAGACTTAATTATTGTCATTCTGGTAATAGCAAATGTAAAAGGACACTATGTAGACTTATGTGCCAATGTCAGGCCTGTCTCTAAATCTAACCTAGCTAAGCTTTTGGTGAGAATGTTTTTAATCCCACTGTGCCAGCAGTCAATAGTGCATACAAATGTGAATATGTCGCTGGTGCTACATATTCGTAAAGGGATTTTTGTTTTGTTTGAGAAGCTTCTCCCCCAATATTCGTTAGGGTCAGTCTGCTAAAAGTTACATTCAGGATTTTCTGACAGTGGGGTGCGAAAGTGGTCCAGAGCATTCATTTACTAATGACTCAAATAAGTATCGGTGGATGGATTCAGCTGTAATTAATCATTTTTAATCCCATAGTGTCCCTTTAAAGGTTGATTACCAATTAACAATTAATTTATAGGTTTTAGTTGTGGTTGTACCAATTTATGTCTGAGTCCCCAAAAAAGTCTACGTCTTAGTCGTTTTTAGTCTTTCACAAATCATTTTAGTTAGTCAGAATTTAGTCGACTAAAAGTTAGTTCTTCGTCTTAGTCGCTTTTAGTCTTTCACAAATCATTTTTGTTTAGTCATTATTTAGTCGACTAAAAGTCCTCAACATTTTAGTCTCGTTTTAGTCTTTCACAGATCATTTTTGTTAGTCAGAATTTAGTCAATTAAACTCTCAAAAGGTTAGTCGACTAATATATTTAGTCTTAGTCTAGTCGACAAAATTAACACTGGTCACAACCATATAATAATTAACATTAATGTAATATAATACTATTAAAACATCCGACGGTTTATGGTTGGGACAGTACCAGTGTCCAAACAAATTAACAAATTGAGGACAAAATAGTAAACTTACAGGAGCTTCAGTGATGGTGAAGTATGCAGTAGACCTAAAGGTTTGAAAAGGGGTCCTCAGTAATGAAAATGACCTTGTGCATACCTGATTTTATTGTCTTTTAGAAAAAATCTGACGGTGGTGACCAATATGCTGGACACATTTTGAGCAATCAGAAAATAATAGTAAATATTGTTTTACATGCACTATGTGCACATCTGTAGAACCACTTTAATATGGTCTTCCACATCATGGTGATATTGTTCAATTCTGTTAGTGATTTTTGTATTTTAAGTCAATTGAAATGATGATGCCAGTCCTTGGGACAGGCGTTTTTACAGGGTGTGGACAGGTTTATAGCCATGAAAAGTAATAAAATTACACTTAAATATTTCAAACAACTGTGTATTTTTGTAACAGACCCCTTGGCCATTACCTGGATTCATTTTGTTCGTGAAAATTTAGTTGATTTTCAACAGAATTAGCATTTTACTGCTGGGACATGTTTTTGCCAAACTTTCAAGAATCAGTGCCCTATTTTTTAAATAGTTTTCCTTTGAGGTAAATCTACAGGGTGCAATAACAATTTGTCACAAAAATCTTTCATCCCAAAACTTACTTCGTACAGTTATACCCATTTTAGGGGTGCAAAGGGTACTCAAAAGTTCCTTTCACTGATGAAGTTAATGTGAAGTTAAGTTAATGACAGTGTCTGGTTAAGTGTAATGTAATACCGAGTACTGTGATATATGGTAATAGGGCTGGGCGATATAACGTTAAAAAAAAAATGTGATAACGGTTTTCACGTTTTTTTTACGTTTTTATTCCAAAAAAAGGGACTAAAATAGAAAGGGAGATTAATTTAAATTCAGGATTTTATCTCATTTTTAAATTTATTTTCAGCCTTTTCTTCAGAAACATTGAGATGTGGGGGGAAATCGCCGCTTATAAAAAAACCCAAAACCGTGCAGAGAACCGTGATCTCAATTTTCATCAAGAAAACCTTGATACCATTTTTTGCCCAGCCCTTTATGGTAATATGATGTTTCGTCACAATGAAAAGAATGAATGTACTACCTTGTGTAGTGTGAGGTAGTATGTTATTACTTCAACTGTGTTAAAAATAAATAAAAGACTAATGATGATTTGAGTCATCTGAACCTCTCCGAGTCGGAGGGATGGCAGGTGTACCCAGGCCGCCTCCTGCATGGCATGTGTGTGTGTGTGTGTGTGTGTGTGTGTGTGTGTGTGTGTGTGTGTGTGTGTGTGTGTGTGTGCGTGCGTGCGTGCGTGCGTGCGTGCGTGCGTGCGTGCACGTGTGCGGTGTGTACCTGATCCTCTCTGAATCGGACGGATGTGGCATGTGTGCCCAGGCCGCCTCCTGCATGGCATGCGTGTGTGTGTGTGTGTGTGTGTGTGTGTGTGTGCGCGTGCGTGCGTGCGTGCACGTGTGCGGTGTGTACCTGATCCTCTCTGAATCGGACGGATGTGGCATGTGTGCCCAGGCCGCCTCCTGCATGGCCTGCTGGTAGAGCTGCTCTTTGGAGAGGGGCAGAGGGCCCAGCGGGCAGCCGCCCAGCGAGGGGGGCACGCTCACCTCCGACACCAACGGCTGCTGGGGGCCGCCGGGGGCACCGGGAGGCGCTGTAGAGTTGGGGAACAAGTCTAGGGGGAGAGGGAGGGCAGACAACCAAACAACATGAAGACTGTGTATGTGTATGTTTTGTGTGCACACATGGGTGTTTATGTGTGTCTGAATATTGTGAGTATTGTACAGTGATAAGAATATTGTGTTTATGTGTGTAAGTAATGTAATGTGTGTGCATGCAGTGCGTGTGTGTGCGTGCGGTGCGTGTGTGTGTGTCTGCGTGCTTTCACCTGTCTGTACACGTGTGTGTGCACGTGTTTGTGTGTACTTTCGTATTGCACGGATAGCATTGCACATGTGTGTAAGGAGTATGGTGAGTAATTATAATTGGATGTGGTAGAAGAGAAACGAGAGTAGAAGACAAGAGAGTAGAGTAGAAGACAAGAGAAGAGAAGAAAAGAGAGTAGAAGAGAAGAGAAAAGAGCAGAGAAGAGCGTAGAAGAAAAGACAGTAGAAGAGAAGAGAAGAGAAGAGAAGAGAAGAGAAGAGAAGACAGGACAAGACAAGACAAGACAAGAGAAGAGAAGAGAAGAGAAGAGAAGAGAAGAGAAGAGAAGAGAAGAGAGGAGTAGAGAAGAGAAGAGAAGAGAAGAGAAGAGAAGAGAAGAGAAGAGAAGAGAAGAGAAGAGAAGAGAAGAGAAGAGGAGAGGGGAGTAGAGAGGAGAGGAGTAGAGAGGAGCATACCCCCAGGGAGGTGCAAGCTGGCCATGTCGCCCTCCAGGCTGGAGCCCAGAGCTGCCCTCTCCGCCATGGACTTGAGAGAACTCAGAGGTTCCTGTGAGGACAGAACACACAGTCAGCACAGGAGCCAGTCAGTGAGCAGGTGTGTGGAGTGTGTGCATGTGTGTGCATGTGCGCATGCGTTTTCCATGTGTGACCATGTGCAAATGTGTGTGTGTGTGTGTGTGTGGTTCCCAAGTGTGTTCATGTGAAGGTCTGCATGTGTGCGTGAGTGTGTTTAAAAGTGAGTGTCTGTGTGTGTGGTGCGCACATGTGTCCAGTTGGATGTGTGTGTTCCCATGCGTGTGCGCGTCTGTGTGCGCGTCCGTGCATGCGTGTGTGTAAAAGTGTGTGTGTGTGTGTAAATGTAGGGTCTGTGTGTGTGTGTGTGTGTGTGTGTGTGTGTGTGTGTGTGTGTGTGTGTGTGTGTGTGTGTGTGTGTGTGAATGCGCGCACATGTGTGTCTGCGTTCGTCTAACATGGTCATCAGAGGAGAACCGTAGAGCCGTCTCTGCCCGGCATGGTGTGTGTGTGTGTGTGTGTGTGTGTGTGTGTACGTGCCATAAAACTGTCTCTGCCCTCCATGGTGAGTGCGTGTCTGAATGAGTGAGTAAGTGCTTTGGCGTTACAGGAATACGTGAGTGTACTTCAGTGCTTCAGTTCCAGAACGCTTTCGACATTTAAACATCACAATGAAGAGACGTTGCCTGAGTCATCATTGAGGGACGATATAGTAAATAATTACAGTGTTGCCAGATTGGGCAGTTTCCCCCCCAAATTGGGCTGCTTATGGTCATTTGCGGGTTGATTTATGGCCACAGAAATCAATAGAATTCAATTCAAATTTGACGGGTCTTAGTGCCTCCAGGCGGTTTTTGAGCATTTTTTTGGTCTGAAAATCATTGGTCACATCTGGCAACCCTGATTAGTTACTCTGATATATAGGCAACAGTGGCAGTGGTTAATTTACAAAAAATGTTGACCAGCCTCAATAATCAGCTACCCAAAAGTAAATTATTATTTGTATGCCAACAACCTCATTTCTATCCTAGCAACATTTGACTTGTAATTTCTACCCCTGGAGGATGTGTGTTGCATTCATGGCCTCAATGGAAGAGTGAACGTGACGGGGAATGTTCCGGTATGCATGCACGCATGGGTGTATGCAAGCGTGTGTGTGTGTGTGTGTGTGTGTGTGTGTGTGTGTGTGTGTGTGTGTGTGTGTGTGTGTGTGTGTGTGTGTGTGCGTGTGTGTGTGTGTGTTATTCGTGTTTAAGTATGTGCCAGTGTGTGCCATCTTTGTGAGTGCATGTGCACTCCCTGTGATTATGTATGTGCCATCTGTGTGTGTGTGTGTGCGCGTACCTTAATGCCATCGTTAGCCTGAGTGTAGGAGTGGGGGCCGTTGAGAAGGCTGCCCCCTGCTGGCTTGGCCTCTGCATAGGAGGGGGAGGGGCAGGTGGCTGGGAACAGGTTGGACCCGCCATCCGTACTGTTCAACACAACACAGATGGATAACATGGCTAACATAGTATTCCAATTTCCAAATATAAAAAGCTGAGAGTTCGGAACAATTCAGCAAAAAAAAGTCTTAGATTATAGCTGTGGCAATCTCGATTGAGCAAATCTGCAGCTGTAGCAGCAGCAACAGCACCAGAGCTGATCTCTAAACAATACAATGCATCAGTCACATGGACAGCAAGGGAGGAAATAAAAATCGGCATGTATCGATGCATTGATCCTACGGCCAACGATCAAATCGAATCAGATCGTATCGTGGGGCATTCTTAAGTATCGAAAATAATCGAATCGCTGACCCCTCCCAAATGCCCTAGTTGTTAATTGTGCACTATAATAGAAGCGGAAAAGTAATTGGAAAAACATCTAATCGAATCGTATCGAATCGCATCATGGGCCATTCTTAGTTATTGAAAATAATCAAATCGCTGCCTTAAGAAATCGATATTGAATAGTATAGTCATGGAGGCTGTGATTTACACCCCTAATGGACAGATATTATGGAGACCAGTGACACTGAGCAACATGCATGTGAACTCCCCAATCACAACACCGCTACTCGGCCATTTCCATTGGTGAGCATTCTACTTACGGCTGATTGGCTGAAGAGCCCAAGGGTGTCGTCTGGCTGTTTTGTGATTGGCTGACACCATTAAGGGCGACATCCGATGTGCTTTCGGCTACCACGGCACTGTAACCTGTGTCATGAATAAAGAGACCAATGTGAGAATTCTGCCTCTCAGAGCCAATACTGTGTACAAAAATTGACAAATTCTTTTTCTTTTAACAAACAAATGTCCAGAAGAGATTTTGCATGACAAGTGATAACTCATGTTTATCCGCTTTGAAACAAATTAATTGCTGAGCTATGAATTGTAAATGAAGTAAAACTGCCACATTCAGTTGTGACACTATGACAGGGTGGGTAAAGGTTGTTTTGGGAGTAAGTCTGTCCAGCCAAGCATTCCTATCTTAGCATTTAAATAATGTAGCACAGTCTCTAGCTCTCTGCAAACAACTGTGCAAGTGCACTAATGGCTCTGTGTGAATATTTGCTGAAAAACTTTGACCGTCGGGCGTTGAAACAACTAATTCTTGTGCCCATTATGAACTGCAGTACCAGTACACAACTATGAACATGATGATGTCACAGGACAGAGGAAGTAAGAACAGACAGTCCAATGTAGCACACCCATGAGGGCACTTGGACCTTTGTGTATGATGATGACTGTATAATGGCTCCTAGCCATGCCTTCTACTCACACAAGGCGATCCCAGTCCAAACGTTTTTCTGTCATGTCCCTCCAATGGTGGAATAAGCTACCGGCTGCTACAACAGCCGGGTCACTAACTCTATTCACCTATAGTCTAATCATGGGTACTAACCTGCACTAACCTGTTTTTTAGGGGCTTTTATGCTTTTATTTGACAGGACGGTGTGAGATGGAGACAGGAAGCGAGTGGGACAGAGAGATCGGGAAATGACCCCGGACAGACTCGAACCAGGGTCCCTGTGGTAATGCAAGCCCAAATGTGGGGCACTTAGCGCGCTGCGCCACGGCGCCCCCAACCTGCACTACATTTCATAGGTCCTCCACTATTTTTCCGCTCTCTATTGGCTCTACATTACTTGTATACTGCTGTACTCTACACTGACCCCTCACTCTGTACTTGATTGAATGTCCTCCTTGTAAGTCACTTTGGTCAAAAGCATCTGTTAGATGTAATGTCATTTCATGTAATGAAATGTAATGTAATGACTCACTCGTGCTGCCGTTCTGCTTTTGGACACTAGGAGGCCTGCCAACCGCTGACAACGAGCTGCCCGAGTTCCCTCCAAGAGCCGGGGCCACACCTCCCGCCAGCGGGCTGGGGGCCACCAAGGGCAGTGTGGGGGGCCCCTGGGCACTCGTCGTCGTGGCGGATCCCGGGGCGAGGTTGAGTGAAGTCCCCAGGGTTGACGATGGGGCGGCCCCCAGCAGGCCTGTGGACGTGCTAGTGGTAGCAGTGGCCCCCGGTGCAGACCCGATCGGCCCAGGGAGAACGGCACCTGCAGGGCTGCCGTTGACATTGCTGGCTGCGCTGAGGCTGTTCATGCAGGTGTTAGCTGCCGCCGCCTGAGCGTATGGGGCGGGTAGAGGGAGCGGGAGGGGCAGGGGAAGGGGTGCAGGAGTGCTGGCTGTGGTGGTGGGGGTGGGTGTGGAGGTGGAGTTTGAGCCCCCCAGCAGACCTGACAGGCTGCTTAGGGACGCCGGCATCCCAGACAGCAGGAAAATGCTACTGCTGCTAGTGCTACTGCTGTTGTTGTTACTAAGACTTCCTGGAATGGAAGTCGGCCCCGCCCTCATTCCAGTGGAGCCTCCCACCGCAGCGATGGTGGGAGGAGTATGAGAGTTAGTGCTGCTGCTCGCGGTGGTGGGAGGGGAGGAGCTTGAGGAGGGTGGGTGTGGCAGCAGGCCTCCAGAGAAGGCGGGGCTACTCGAGGAGATGCTGTTGGTGGCAGAAGGTGCCGCAGAGAGGATGCAAGCGGCCATGCTGGCAGCGGAGTTGGCATTGGCGGCCATCTTGGATTGCTGGAGCTGCCCGTGGCCCTGCGTGGCCGAGCTGTAGCTCCCAGAGACGGAGACGGCTCCTCCCGTCGGCACGGTAACGCCAGTCACCGCGCTGGAGGCAGTCACCATGGATATCAGCGGGGAGGAGGAGGAAGAGATGGATGAGGAGGAGGAGGAGGAGTTTCCCAAGGAGTGTGATGAGGATGAGGAAGAGGACGAGGATGAGGAGGACAGTGAAGGATTCCCGTTCTTCACTGGCGACTGAAAAGGAAGTTGCAATGAATGTTAACTTGCAGTACATCACATCATACTTTACTTTACATTTGTGTGTATACAATATAGGTATACAATTACAATAATATGCATAATGTAATATGTTGCATATTACACATTAAAATTTCATAACTGATACTTTATCCAAAGTTTTCATTGAGTTATTTTGATACAGTGTGTTGGTTACAGTCCCTGGCGCAGTGTGGGGTGAAGTGGCTTGCTCAAAGGGGCTTGAATGGTACGGGGTTCCAACAGTTGTTGAGTGGGTGCACACATCAAATTAACTGTACAGGTACTACTAGACAATAGTAGTAAAGAGTAGGAAATGGTTGGTCTGATCAAAAAGTTGCATATTGCAATTAAATCAAGTTTATATTTCAAACACAGTGTGCAGACCACACATTTCCTACCATAGGACTTGAACCTGCAGCCATTCCTAGACTGTCTTCATAACCATTTGGCTACGAAATAAATAAATAGAAATAAATAAAGGATATTGTGAATGAAAACAGGAACTAAAGCAGACACATCCTGTCTGTCATAAACAAATGGCCCACTACAATGACTTGCTCTTCTTAGCCTTGAGATCCAGTTTCCCCACTTACAATAATGAAAAGAAGCATTTTGGCACAACTAGGCACAGGGACTAAACAATAGCAACCGCAAGACCATCATTTACCTTCCCAGCACACTGGATGACACGTAATACTTTTTGTTTTTTTTTAAATCGTCATCAGTGAAACATCCAAATAAATTACAAATTAAAAAGAGGACACCGGCTCCAACCATCATTTCCCATAAAGGCACATGTGATATTTACAATGAACCATTTGAATACATTAAAATGACAAAAAAGGTCTTCCGGGAACTTGGAGTTCAGACAGGGCGTCTCAAGTGTGGCGTTATCGCCGTGTTGGCAAAGGGTGAGATCCAATGGCGGAACAATTGCACACAGGGCCCCCTATACAGCTTGCCAAGCTCACAATAGGGCCCCCACCATCAACACGGGAGGGCCCTGTGCCCAGGGGCAAGTGCCCTGCTCGCCCTCCCTATAGATCTGGCCCTGGTGAGATCAGTGGGCATTATCGAGAGCTGGCCTTGGGAAGACGCGTTACGTACCTGGCTGACCTCGCTGTCTGTGGACCGGCCTCGTCTCTTGTCGATGTCCTCGGAGTTCTCCTGATGGGAAACGGAAACAGGACAGCGCTTACTAAACCGCAAAGGTCATGTTCATAAAATGTCATGTCAGAAACATGCTGCCCATCATAATTCATACGTTTCATGTCTACATTTGTGTTTCAGCGATGTGACGTGTAATTTATTTACAATCGAATGGGAAGGGTTTTAAACTGGATGTTGCCATAGCTCCCACGCTTTACCATGGGTCATGTAATTGTAATGTATTCAGGAAATAAAGCAAGAAATAATTCTGAAATGTCAAAAGCTGATAAAGCATAAAGTTTTAATGAATATGCACCAAGTATAGACTAATGTCCCATCCCTGATTAAGGTGCCACATTTGAGATCTTTTAGCACTCTTCATTTACGGGCCATATAAGTTGTAATTTATATTATTCAATAGGCAGCACCCTCAATGTTTAACGTTTCTTTAACAAATGTTGACATATCACGGCAGAGGTACCATCAGGATAATACAATATGCACAGTTGCATAAATAATACCTCTATGTATTCACTGCTTTTTTTGGTCACACTTGAATTAGTGAACAAATAGACATACTGTACAAAGGCACATTCCCCATAGGCATTGAGATCAGCTGTGCTCTCATCCTAAACACACCCAGGTACATGCACATACACGATTCTTCACTCGATTTAGTCCACCTGAACCAATTCTCACTCAGGCTTGTTGTGACAAATAGCAGAAATGCACATGCTGTAACTACTATGGTTAAGGCGCTACATATTCATCCTCAGGTAAATGTACATTTTATTTGCCTTTTATTACTGCTGTGCATTATTTATTCAAGTGCACCCTGTAGGTCTTCTATTCTGACTTGCCTTTGCAGCTATTGTTAAGGGGCTAGAGACAAAGCGCTTTCCTGCCTCCAAGAGGGGCATAGCTTTTTGTCCCCCCACATACAGCTAGGCTGTGCCGTGCCCAGAGACGATTCTAGGATCAGATGGGGCCCCAAGCAAAAATGCAAAAGAATGAACATTTGAACCAAAATCGCCACAACTGTGGTAAAGTGTGGGCTGTTATTCACTATCTAGGGGCTTGGGGCCCCAAGCGGCTGCCTGCCTTGCGTGGTGGCAAGATACGCCTCTGGCCGTGCCCTGTCGTATCATAGCTGAGTGGTGCTGTTAAACCACCCTGGTATGGTATTTCCATTACAAACTGATACTGTTTTACCTGGAGTATGGTTGGAATTACGTTTTTGGCGTCATCAAGTAGCATTACGACAGATAACTGGCCTATCGAAGTAGGCTACAAATAGTTTCAGTTGACATCATATTTGAATACTAAGCTTACAATGTTGACACCTGCCTTTGATTCTAATATCAAAGAAAGTCAGTGTCAAACTAAAGAGCATTCCAAGATATTTCATCTGGTGGCCACCATGATTATTTTTTGATTCACCGTTTGAGGGTGAGCTGATGAATGGCATTCTGGGTAGTAGACAGCGACAGCTTGGTTCAGCCGGCCAAAAGAAAAAAAAAAACGAGGCCTGGTTTTTGAACTGTGTCATGCTGTATCGTTGCCTGGTTAACACCAGACCTAATCACAAGTGAGATTAGGTCTGGGGAGTTGCCTATTGTAAATTCCGTATGGGGCCGGAATACTTGGCTATTATGACACACTACCCTGCTCTCTGATTGGGCAGAGAAACTGTTAAGGTCGGAATGCTTGGCCATTATGACACAGATCCCATGATCTTGGACGTTATGAGTCATCCTCCCCAGATGGTCTTTCAGATCGAAACGATTGTGTAGAACTAAAGGCAGTATGGGAGTTCCCAGGCTAGCTGTATCGTGCCATACCTGTCCAATCGAAAAGCAACAAATGGCAGGCGAGTCGCGCCGTGTCGAGCTGTACCAGGTAGAAAATGCACAGTGGAAAAAGGCCTAGACTAGAGATCGATTTGGCTCAAATCTACACAGAACTACACTCCCCACAGGAACACATTTTATTCACATTTTCGAGTTTTATGCAGTCTGTAATAGATCTGTGACCTTACATCGTTGATAAATCATTGAAAAGGTCTCGCTCACAGACAGACACCAGCATGTGTTCACAAACGCATTAAACATTTACGCACCCATGCGTAGACAGGCACACACTCACCTTGTAAACACATGCATTGCATACATATGACAAAATGTATTCATGCACACACACAAACACATACCCAGACCCAAGCAACATAACACAATCAACATTGAGTGTGTACACACACACAAACACACACACACACACACACACACACACACACACACACCTGCATGCATGCTACGAAGACAGTGCACATGTATGAATGCATGCATAGGCTCTCGCACTCACACACTCTCTCTCACACACACACACACACACACGCACACACACACACCATCAGGACACAGGTGTAAAACAAGGCCATACACTTGGGCTTACACATGCATACACTAAACACACAGACACACTGACACGCAGGCTCGATCCATGTTTTCATGTTGTTGATGCCAACCTGACCTGACCATTTCACTTGCGTTTTGCAGCACATATCAAGACCAGATATCAATACCAAACAACATTTTTCCGATCTACTAGTGTAGGTTTAGGGCGAGCCCATGCAAACTGTTGCCTCATTTTCCTGTTCTTAGTTGACAGGAGTGGCACCCTATATGGTTTTCTGCTGCTGGGTCAAATACGTACAAAATGAAATTGTCATTCAGTGTAACGGATACCTTCTGCTGACTGTAACTGTAAAAAAACATGATTTTTAAATTGTTTCAAGTGAATGGATGACAGCCGAGGCTTTCATGAATTCACTGGAAAAAAAAACAAAATAAAAAGAGTCATGTTTTTTACAGTTACAGACAGCAGAAGGTCTTTGACCCTGCTGTAGCCCATCTGCCTCAAGATTTGATCTGCTGTGTATTCAGAGATTCTCTTATGCATACCTCTGTTGTAATGAGTGGTTATTTGACTTAATTTTTGCCTTTATATCAGCTCAAAATAGTCTGGCCATTTTCCTCTGACCTCTGTCATCAACAAGGCAATTTTTCCCACAGAACTGCCGCTCATTGTATATTTTTCTTTTTCTTTGTAAAGCCTAGAGATGTTTGAATGTGTGAATATCCCAGTAGATCAGTATTTTCTGAAGTACTCAGATCAAGCCCCTTTGGCACCAACAGCCATGCCACTGCATCAGATCATCTCCACCATGTCTACATGTATGAATTCACTGAGTTGCCACCACGTGATTAGCTGATCGGACATTTGCGTCAATGAACAGTTGTAAAGGTGTTCCAATTAAAGTGGCCGGAGAGTCCCCATTTAGGGGATCATGAGCACAAGTATAACCACCAGCACCTAATTCAATTCGTACAGGCAGTCTGGAATGGCCAAATTAGGAAACATTGGTGGAAGGGCTGAAGTCTGCTGGAGTTTGAAATATGCATCTGATTTGACCAAATCGTTAACGTTTGGTTGCGAGACGTGATCTGCTCTTATAGGTACTGTACATAAGGTGACCGCGATTTCCTCGGTTACTGTTGTTCCTGGAACGACATCGCAAAGTTGGTCCTGGATCAACATCTGGTATGTTAGCCTATTCTAGGTCTGATTCCAAAAATTAACGGGCATGCCAAGTGCCGTCACGGTGGTAGCCTATACGGCTCTGGTTATGGCTAGGTAGGCTATTACAGTGGCTACTATGTGGAACTGTGCCTAAACCAAAACTAATTCCTAAACATAACCTGTCAGTGAAAATGTGTGCACCAACCCAACAACATGCCAAATTATGCCTTTACCAAAACATATTCCTAAACTTCTGTCAGTGAATAATTGTATTTTGTAACAGCATGGCACTTCTGCATAACTCATCTTAATAATCCATAGGCTACAGAAGACGATACTGGCGCGAAATCTGACATAGATAACCACTCAAACCAGATGTTGATCCAGGACCAACTTTGCGATGTCGTTCCAGCAACAACAGTAACCCGAGGAAATCACGGTCACCTGTACCTAACGAGCATTCGCCCCCCTCCCTAGTCCCTCCACTGGTCACTAACTGGCCAGTTGTCTGGCAACAAGAATACCCTCCTCCCAGAAGACCCGGCCCAGACGTAATGTGGATGGAAAAGGACATTTACTGAAACCTACAGATCGCAATGCCATTCAAGTGCTTACTTAACACACACGTGCGCGCACACACACACGCACACGCACGCGCACACGCTCACGCACACAGAGTACGCACCATGATGCAGGTGGCGGGCGAGGGGGGCGTGGGGGAGGAGCAGGTGGAGGTGGTGGGGGTGCTGCTGGAGGGCTGTGGGAACAGATCGTCATCCATAGTGGAGTTGCCCGGCGGAGACGACGCTATCAGGGCGGCCGCTGTGGAGGGAGAGACATGGAGACAGTGAGATAGGTAGTCAGGCGCAAAGTAAGACAGACAAAAACAAAGAGACAGATAGACAGATCGTCATCCATAGTGGAGAGGCCCGGCGGAGACAACGCTATCAGGGTGGCCGCTGTGGAGGGAGAGACATGAAGATAGTGAGACAGGTAGTCAGACGGACGGACAGACAGACAGACAAAGAGACAGATAGATAGATCGTCATCCATAGTGGAGTGGCCAGGTGGAGACGGGGCTATCAGGATGGCCGCTGTGGAGGGAGAGACATGGGCTGGATCTCAAATGGCGCACTTGTGCACTTGGGGCACTATGTTTCAGTGCATAACTAATATGCCATACACACTGAAACATGAACACTGAAGTGCACAAGTGCACCATTTGAGCTCCAGCAATGGTGACGGTGAGACAGCTAGTCAGACGGAAAGTGGGACAGACAGACATGGGCTGGATCTCAAATGGCGCACTTGTGCACTTCAGGCACTATGTTTCAGTGCATAACTAATATGCCATACACAGTAGGGCTGGTAAAATAATATTCAAAGTTCGAATATTGTTCGAATATGGGAAAAATATGTATATTCGAACGTAAAAATTAATATTCTAATCATTTACAAAATATTGCACAGGACAGCGAGTGCATTGATTCTCCTCCGTTAAGTGTCCATGGTGCGTCCCTCACTGGCCTGTGTAGCTGCTGCAGTCACATTTCACAACAAGGAAGCAAGGACTGCAGGTTGCTTTATTGATAGAGAGTAGCTTCGTGCAGATTGTTTTGACATTTGAGTTCTTATTGCTGTTCGAACCGCATTGTAAGAAGTTGTCGTCTCTCGTGAATGACTTACAACGTGGAGCTCTACACCCCACCCCAAACTATGCACGGAATAAAAGTGAACTGAGTTATAAAGTGGTATGGAAGCTGGCTAGGTGTGAGTTGGCACCATGAAGTCGCAATATAGCTTTTTTTGTAGCTATAGATAAGCGCCTGCTCTCCACATTTTTTGCACCGTCCGCCAAAAATGTTGGCTTAAGGCCACAAGAGGCAGTCACGAATTGCTTGAATTGGGCACGAGATACACGAGACCAAAGCAGGCAGCATCAAAGTTTGTCAAAGCAGCAATGGAATCAAGGTACAGCCCAAATTTTAGTTGGAGAGGTTGGGTGTGTGTGTGTCTGTTTGTGCGCGTGTGGTAAGTGAGAGAGAGGGAGTGCGCATCCGCGAAGGTGCCGTTGTAAAAGACTATCTGGGTCCCCCGTACCAACTCCAGGTGATAGAAACACAGCGATACACAGCGAGTCAAAACGAAAGTCTATCAATCCTGGTCTGAATGAATACGCCCTAAATTAAGAGTGACATTTACTTACGACCAAACAACATTGGTTCTAACATCTACGGTCGCCAGTTACGGACTAAGATAGTCTTTCACACCGTGTTTGCCTGATTATCATCGGCGATCAAAGTGTTGCGCCACTAGGAGGGCACAGCCTGGCTATGCCATGTGTCTACTTTCCCACTTCGAGTTTGTGTTGTTCGTATCTATTCGATCTCCAGCACAAAATAAACGTGTAGAACGACATGCAATAGCCTTTTCCCCACTGATCCATTACTGTTCCGTGCCCAGTGCTCGTTTTTTGTGTGATTTTCTCAGCGGGAAAAAACATTTAATTAATAATATTAATATTTTTAATTTTTATTAAATTTTAATAATTAATATTTAAATTAATAATAATATTTGAATATATTCTATATTCGGACCATATTTTAAGACCCATATTCGAATTTAATTTCTGGGGAATGTTACCAGCCCTAACACACATTGAAACATGAACACTGAAGTGCACAAGTGCACCATTTGAGATCCAGCAATGGTGGCAGTGAGACAGCTAGTCAGACGGAAAGTAGGACAGACAAACAAAGACAGATAGACAGATCATCATGGGGCCTGGGGGAGACAAAGTTATCGTCTCATATATATATATATATACAGTGAGGAGAATAAGTATTTGATCCCTTGCTGATTTTGTTGGTTTGCCCACTAATAAAGACATGATCAGTCTATAATATCAATGATAAAATGTATTCTAATATGGAGAGACAGAATATCAAAAAGAAAATCCAGAAAATAACTTTCAAGAATATATTTTAATTGATTTGTATTCCATTGAGGAAAATAAGTATTTGACCCCTCTAGTCAAAGAAGACAAAATACTTGGTGGCAAAGCCCTTGTTTTCTTGTACAGAGTTCAGATGTTTCTTTCAGTTAATGACAATGTTTGTGGATATATTAGAAGGGATTTTTGTCCACTTTTCTTTGCAGATCATCTCTAAATAATTTAAATGGTATGACTCAAAATGGGAGCTTCTGTTCCCTCCACAGGATTATTATAGGGCTAATGTTTGGAAACTGGCTAGGCCACTTCATGACGTTAATGTGCTTCTTCTTGAGCAACTCCTTCCTTGTTTGGGCTATATGTTATGGATTATTATCATATTGGGAGGTCAATCCATGACCCACCTTCAGTCTTGTGGTGGTGGGAAAGAGGTTGGCATACAGCATTGTATATTTACATGTCTCCCTCCATCCAATTCTTGACGATGTGAAATTGTCCTGTGTCTTGGCCAGACAAACAACCTCAAAACATAATGTTACCACTTTCATGTATGATGTTGGGGAAGGTGTTGTTCTTGGGATCATAGGCACCATTTCTCTTCCTCAAAACACAACGAGTTATGTTAATGCCAAACTGTTTGATTTTGGTGTCATCTGATTCCAGCACCTCCCAATCATATCCTAATCCAGTTTGATGTTCATTGGAAAACCTCAGGTGAGCCTGAACAGGTTCCTTCTGAAGCAGGGGTACCATACATGCACTGCAGGATTTTAATCCGCTGTGGTATTAAGTGTTTCCAATAGTTTTCTTAATGATTGAGGTCCCGGCTGCCTTGAGGTCCTTTCCTAGCTCCTCCCATACAGTTTTAAGGTGTTTTATCTCTGTTTTTTTCTGGTTATTGAATCCCCACAAGGTCAAACCTTCTATGGAACCACAGACAGGCCTAAGATTGATGATTGATAATCATTTTGCTTGTCCTAAAATTTGGAAGAAATGCACCAACAGTTTGCTCCTTATAATCCAGGAGCCCATTTCAGCCTTCTTGAGTTCTAAAATCTTGTCCCTGACATCCTTTGACAGCTTTTTGGTCTGTCCTATGTTGGCAAGTTTAGTTTGCTTGATTGACAGATACTATGGACTGATTCTGCAGATTCAATGTGTCTTTTGTGCAGGTTACTATTAACAGGTGTGTTCCATTCAGATAACAAGTTGATTGGAAGTGCCATTTGATATGCGGGATCAGAAACCTTAATGGTTGGCAAGGGATCAAATACTTATTTCCCTCAATTAAATATAAATCAATTAATATATATTCTTTAGAGTTAATTTTTGGATTTTCTTTTTGATATTCTGTCTCTCCATATTAGAATACATTTTATCATTAACATTAAAGACTGATCATGTCTTTATTAGAAGACAAACTATCAAAATCAGCAAGGGATCAAATACTTATTCTCCTCACTGTATATATAGGGTAGACAGACGTACGGACAGAGACAACAGAAAGGCAGACAGCTCTGGATCCAGAGCAGAGGGCCCGTCAGAGACAGGAAGCCAGACAGTCAGACAGAGTCAGAGACAGGAGATGATGAAGTGGTGAAGAGGCAGGTGCACACACGCAGACATGATGAGGAGTCATGATGATGAAAAGCAGAGTCAGGCACAAAACAGAGAGGAGACGGTGACCGCGATTTCCTCGGGTTACTGTTGTTCCTGGAACGACATCGCAAAGTTGGTCCTGGATCAACATCTGGTTTAGCTTACGTATGTAGGCCTATTCTATGTCTGATTCCAAAAATTAGCGGGCATGCTAAGTGCCGTCACAGTGGCTTCTACGATGTGGAACTGTGCCTAAACCAAAACTAATTCCTAAACATAACCTGTCAGTGAAAATGTGTGTACACCAACCTAACAACATGCCAAACTATGCCTTTACCGAAACATAGGCTATTCCTAAACTTAACCTGTCAGTGAATAATGTATTTTGTAACAGCCACTTCTGCATGTAACTGATCTTAAACCCATACTGCAGAAGACGTTACTGGCGCGAAATTTGACATAGATGACCACTCTAACCAGATGTTGATCCAGGGCCAACTTTGCGATGTCGTTCCAGGAACAACAGTAACCCGAGGAAATCGCGGTCACCGAGGAGAGACATGCGGACAGAGGGTCAGGGGACGGTGATGACAATGGGTGTGTGTGTGTGTGTGTGTGTGTGTGTGTGTGTGTGTGTGTGTGTGTGTGTGTGTGTGTGTGTGTGTGTGAGAGAGAGAGAGTGTGTGAACTCATGCAAGGCTAATTGCTGTACATTAATGTGTGCTATATGTTAACTGCAATAATGTGTATTAGGTCTTTGTGTATGTTTTGTATGTATTTATGTAAGCTGTAAGACACCTTCATTTCCCTCGGGAGTAATAAAAGTACTCTAATCTACGCTCTACTCTACTACTCTACTATGATGATGAAGAGGAGGAGACACGGATAAGCAGGCAAAAAGACAGATGGACACAGAATCAGAGGAATACAGACAGACACAGAAGTTAGAGGACGGCGAAGAAGAAGAAAGAGACAAAGGGACAATGATGATGACGCGAGAGAGAGAGAGAGAGAGAGAGAGGGAGAGACAGGCAGACAGACAAATGGAGTCAGAGGATGATGAGAGAGAGAGATACACACAAGCGGGCAGAACAGAACAGAAACACAACCATGACAAAGAGAGAGAAGCCGCCACACAGGCCCAACACACAAAGCAGACACAACAAACACAGACAGATGGAGAGAGGGGGAAGGGCTTCCGCACATAGGCTCCAAAAAAGTGCTGAGCACTGCTCCGCAAAAGTTTGATTCCATTGTTTTCAATAGAACGCCGCACACTGGCGCCGATGTCCGCCGTCATTCGTCGATATCGGATAGCGATTAGAGACAAGTTCTATTTCGTCTGCATCGCTCACTGACTTCCAATATGTTCAAGTGAAATTGGATTTGGGGGTCCGAAATATGTCGGAAGCGAAAGTGCTCCGCAGTGCTGTCGGAGCCAATGTGCGGCCGGCCTAAGGAGGGGAAGAGACGGAACAGAGGAGGATGAGCATGTGCTGATCTCCATGTCTACATCTCCTTCCCTACTTCTGTGATTTCCTTCTTTTCTCATGTGCAGAAGGTGAGAGTAAGCAGGACAGATATACAGACAGGCAGGGTTGCCAGATGAGAGGGATGATTCCCAGCCCAAAAAATGCTCAAAACTGGTCACGAAATTTAAATTCCGGACAATTTGAACTAAATTAAAATAGGTATGTATACATGGACACTTCTGATCCGATTAGAATAGGAATATTTTTTAATCCGATCAGGAATCCTCTTTTATACAGGCCAATCGGAATAGAGTTCTTTGATCAGATCAGAATTCTAATCAGAATAGAAGAGGTGGTGTAGTCCGCTCAGATCCATCTACACTCTATTCCACTTGGTTGTTTGTGACGCAATCGTGTCACATATTTTAACAAATGAAGCTCTGGTTATCCTAACATTTTCACGCCACATTGGTCACTGAATTCCTGCAGAACAACTCTCTCCCACCAATCCTGGCTTCGTACTCTCATCCACAGACTTCTTTCTTGTTTGTGAGGTGTTTTAAGTGAACTGGTGACAACAGCACGTCGGAGTGCCGCTGTTACGCACCTCCCCATAAGCGCAAGATTAAGTACAGCTGTGTCGCTTCCCGCTGCACTTTCAGAAAGACTAAAAATATAAATAAAGCAAGCGGTACTTTCATGTTTATCGCAGTTTCAACCATATAACCCGGCCTGTTACTAAGCACGGTCCCTGGTAACCGCGCGTGGCAGGTATTCGAACGTTCGAGGTCAATGTAATGTATACACTTCATTCCGATCAGACTAATCGGATCAGATCTATTCCGATCGGCGAAAAAAGCGCCATATATACACAGCTCTTGATTTCTATGGCCATAAATTCCCAGAAAAACCACCCCCAAAATGCCATCAGACGGCCATCCTGAACAGCACAATTGGGCGGGAAACCGCAGAATCTGGCAACACTGTATACAGGACGATTAAAAAAAGGAGAATGCGAGCATTAGGGAACACGTGGTCAAAGGTAAAGACAATCATGCAGAAAGTGAGGGCACATTTAAGAAAAGAAGGGATGAGAGAAGAAGGTAATAAGGAGAGCAGAAAGACAAGTTGTGAAAAACGGGGGCAGTTCTTTTACAAAGTCTTGACGACCTAACCTTCCACGGTGAAGATCAAATAATCCATTTGGAAATTTAGAACAAAGCCAATTGGCAACATAAAGGCCACACACACACACACACACACACATACACACACACACACACACACACACACACACACACACACACACACACACACACACACACACACACACACACACACACACACACACACACACACACACACACACACACACTTCACTTGCCTGCAGGTCTGTATCATTATAGGAGGAGGAGTCTCTCTCTCTCTCTCTCTCTCTCTCTCTCTCTGCCACACTTACGGATGTCCTCTAGGTCCAGGTCGTCGTAGAGGAACTCGTTCTCCTCAAAGTCGGGGTCCTGGCACGAGTCCAGGTAGTACTCCACATCGTCCTTGATCTTGCGGACCGAGTCCACCTGCGTGCGCAGACACACACACACAGACAGACACACACACACAGAGACACACAGACACACACACACACAGACAGACACACACACACAGACAGACACACACACACACACACACACACACACAGTCAGTCATTCAGTCACGTGACTTTCAACAGCATAGCAGTCTGCAGTCGGAGCACATATTCAGTGAAATGTGGTTGCTTTGGCTTACAGTAAAAAACAGCACACAGTCTTGTATTTGATTAAATTCACAGAGAATTTTCAACCAAATAAAGGTCTTTGCTCAGTCTCGAAACGTGTGAGAGTTGTCAAATAAAACAGTATGAGAGGAATTTGGTGTGCAAACATTTCTTTTTTCTTTCACAGACGTTTAACTGTATCCATCACCTTCGGTTATGATTTTGGGAAGTTCACACACTTAATGCACAGTATACAACACTAATCAGATAAAATAGCAGTAGGACAATGACACCTGAACTTGTTGTCATAAATTGTTACATTTGCTAAATATGTACAATACAATGAGAGGCAACAGATCAATACTTATAGGACACAGTAACGACTAGTTGGATCGTCCACCTAATGGAAAGACAACACACCAGTCCTGACTAATAAATTGTGAACTGTTGTCCACCAACTTATATACTTGTATGACTTGCATTGTTTGGCCTTTAGTGCTTGTATCGTGGCAGGCTAGTGAAAATAAGTGGAGAGAGAGAGGTGGGGTACTGCAGGTTTGGGAAATGCCCCGAGTCAAATTTGATGCTGGCTCCTGAAGGGCCCTCAGCATAGGGTACGAGTAGTATTCTACACAACGCACGCACGCACGCACGCACGCACGCACGCACGCACGCACGCACGCACACACACACACACACACACACACACACACACACACAAGAAATGGAGGACTATTGCACCTGTATGGAGTCATTGTCCAGCATGCGCAGGATGGTCTCGTTCATTCGGATGTGGTAGCGATGCCTCTCAACCATCCTCTTCAGCTCCTCTACACGGTCCTGCTTCTACAGAGGAGGAGGAGGAGGATGGAGAGACAGGGGTGGAGGGGAAGAAAGAAGGAGGGTGATGGAGGAGAGGATGGAGGAGAGGATGAGGTTGAGAATGGAGAGAAGAGGAATGGAGACTGTCAGGTTGTCAAGAAAGAGCCATTGAAATAGCAACTACTCATATGGGACAAGAGAGACTGTATAAGATATATACACAAGAGACTGGATAAGACATATACTCTAAATCAGTGGTTCCCAACCTTTTTCTTAAGGGACCCATGTTTTTACTATTGTAAGCTTTGGTGACCCAACCACGCGAGCGCCACAAGATCACAAGATGCTCTCCGTTTCCTTCGAAAACTTATTTTAGTTATTTTATTCCTCAATTCGTCTTTGGTCAAATATAGAATAAATGTTTAATGTAGCACTTACAATTTGTTGCGTCTATGCATTTATTAGTTAAATGCTTTGTCTTTTATTCAACATGGGCTATATATATTTAAAACAAAACCCCTTAAAATCAAGAGGGCTCCGCGACCCCCTGTGGATCTTTGGCGACCCATAAGGGGGGTCCCGACCCATAGGTTGGGAACCACTGCTCTAAATCTCTGATGGGAAAGACTGTATATTAAGATTTTGTGTCATTTTTGTCTCCACCAATGACAACAACGACGACAAATCATAACGCCTTGGCCGAGGGCAAGTCTCAATTCCCCACCACACAATTGTCCACCTAAGGAAACTACCTTGGGGACAAAATGCTCACAAGTAGAAATCCGTTTTAAGACGCAGGCCAAACAGGAAACCCAAGATCTGACAGTCGTATCCTCCTTCACAAGCCATGACAAAGAATACAATGGTGCATGACTTAGGGGGAGGGAGGGGGATAAAGATATATAAATAAACCATCGGAGTCTGTACCTCTTTGTCTCCTTTCTTCTTGCGTGTCACGACAGATAGTGACTCTATTTCACTCTCAAACTGGTCGACTTGCATATTCAAGGTGTCTATGGTGTTCTGTGGAACCAAAGAGAGTCCAATTAAAGGGAGAGAAGGGGGGCATCATTTATCAGCACACACACACCATTAGACATCACTTTAGACTTTAGGGCAGTCATGGGTAATAGGGATGTGCAATGTCATGACTAGGGCTGGGTAAAATAATCGATTCAATCGATAATCGATCAATATCATTTAAAATTCACATAATCGATTCACAAGGCACAAAATCGATTTTTTGGTTCTTTTTCTTTATGTTCTTTTTGTTTAATTTAGTTCTACAGAAAATACCCAATAGGTATTATTAACACCGTCAAGCCACAGCCCTTTGACATTTTGATATAAAAATAGGCAACAGCATCTTTTGGGGGAAATCCTGGCACAAAGAAAGGAATGGATTGAATCGATTCGGAATGAATCGAATCGAATCGAATTGAATCGTGAGTAATCGATTCAAAGCGCCCTATAAATCGAAATCGAATCGATTCAGGAACATGGCTGCGATACCCAGCCCTAGTCATGACAATGCATCGCGATACTTATTTTCCTGATCTAATGCATCGATTCATGACAAGACAACAGAAACACAATCAGAAACTATTCAGAAACACAAAGTTCAAGGATTCTGCCGTTTGGCTCACCGTAAGCCACTGGCCCACCTCCTCCTTCTCCTTCTGCGCAGGGTCCACCTTAAGAGCCAGGCCGAGGCCTTCTTTGGAGTACGCCTTGGTCTTGGTCTCCCGCTCCACGATCTTAAAGCGCTCCATTTGCTGAAGAGAGAAAACACACACACACACACACGCACACACGCACACACACACGCACACACACACACACACACACACAGATTATCAAGCGTGCCCTTAAATTATTCAAACAGCCACAATGGTATTTAATGGGGACAGTTCATTATCGGAGATCCTTCCTGCCTCCTCAGAACAAGAAGAGGAGCACTGGGAGCCTCTTTGTAAACTTTAACGACTAGAATCTAGAAGGTAATCCTTTTAGCAACCTAGTGTAATTACTTGTGGTATAGCCCAGAAGACAGTGAGGTAGTGGGGCGCACATCCAAGACGCAGGTGCAGGACAAAAGGTGAGACAACTATGAAAATAAAGGGTTCACTTGGGGAAAACAAAACGAAAAAGAAAAACGGGAGCTAGTGTGTGGACATGCAACTTTTATTTTCATAGCCCAGAAGAGAGAAATGTGAAGGACACAGAGATAGAGAATGAAACAGACAAACAGGGAGGGATAGTGATGCAGAGGAAGACAGGAGTGGAGAAAGGGAGAGACAGACCTATTGAGATGGACGGATGGAGGTAGAGACAGACTTATAGAGAAATAGTGATGGATTAGGATGACACAGAGGAGACAGAGGAAGAGAAGAGAAAGAGAAAAGACAGTGTGTAAGAGGGAAGGAGAGATGGACAGGTAGAGGTGGATACATTAAGAGTAACAGCAGGATAAAGAACCAGAAAGAAAGGAGAGAGATTGAGAGAAACAAAGAGAGAGACATAAGAGACATAGACATAGACTGTAGTGTGTTTTTTTTTTTTTACCGTTTCAATGAGCTTGCGATTCTCCACTAGCTGCCGTTTGTCTTTGATCTCATTGGAGGCCACCCAGGTTTTAATCTGGTCACGGAGCCTCTGCACAGCCAGGACAAAGGACAGCATGAGAGGGGAAAATAACAGAGTGAGAGACGGAGAGAGATGTGAAAAGAGAGAGGTGGTTGTTCAACTCCATCCTGTGGAAACACGCCCTGTGCAGTCAAGCACACTGGCCACTCACCCACTCAATCTCTTGGTCTCATACTGTCAATCTCTGACACACACGCACACACACACACACACACACATGCATATATGCTTGCACACACGCACACACAAACACACAACTGGCTTGGGTAGCGGTTGGTTTTCATGACAACCCAAACGATCATAAACGTTGGAGTTCAATGACCTTTATGAAGTTGCAACAGGACAGGAGAACCTCCCTCCTTCACACTGGAAGATAAAAAAACTACTAAATGTATCTGAGGTTGTGGAACATGCATCCAATTAAAATCAACCTCATGTCATCATTAATGTTTTTAAACTCATTTCACCAACTGATAACAGGGTGAAAGACACTTCAGAAGTCAATTTACCGCCTTGCATAGAATAGAAATGTATCAGCTGGAAGAAGAGACTCTCCACTTCCAGTCTATGGGTCTGTCGTCCACAGAGGTAAACTATCAAGGATTTTAAAATTAATTTCATCAACTGGTGGTGGGGCAAAAGTCGTTTTGCCGACCTCCACTGGTTATAACGGCAATGATTCATTTTGGAGGATTGGTCCATCGGTGTGTAGTTTGAATTCCCAATCCACTTCCATTCTGTATATCTGTGTATATCTTTGATTCACATTTTGTGACAGGATAAAAAAAAAGTCACTCTGCCACCCTGAACTGAGTATATCTCAAATACAGCAAGTTTGGAGGAACAGGCCAGTAGTTTAACCCATTGACGCCTAAGTCACCTGCAAAAAAGGGTGCTGAATGCCTGAGCCCTTTTTAAGAAAAGCTGCCCTCAGCCTATAAAAATCAAAATATCTCAGCTTCTGAAGCACATACAAATATGCACTAAGTTGCATTTAAACACATCTTTCAATAAATGTGTTTATTCATCTCAAACAAACTGAGATTTTTAATAAAGTTGTCTCAAATCTCATGAACCTGAATGTTGCGTAATGCAGCTCCAGGCGGCAGGGCAAATGTTGCGCAATGCAACATCAGGCATCAATGTTTTAAATGACACAATTACAGCGTTTCCTGATGGATTTTCATTAGTCAAGGTGGTGGGGGGTTGGCCGGTATCAGACATGTGAGTGATGTGACCATCATCATTGGTATGATCTGAAAACCCAAAATATTATCTGAAAACCCATAAAAGTATGTTTTTTGTGAAGGAAGGAATTGCATCAGAATCACACACAATTTCACAACCACTTGTCTTTTTATGGTGATTGATGATTGATTGTTTAAATTTATTGCCATTTCAGCAGCTATGGCTATATCATGCCCTGTCTTTTTATGATCTAGTGAAGGTGGCCGTTGTTGTCAAGGTAGCCGCCTTAACTAAAAAGTGCTGAGGGAAACCTACCACTTCAGGTTGTAAGGTACAAAAAAAAGGAAAAAAACTACCAAGTGTTGCTTAAAGTCTCACCTGTAACTTCTTGATCTCTTTCTTGAGGTCTGCTTCATATTTCTCTTTCTGGTTTGCGTTAGCTGCATTGTGAAGCTGTTGAAAGGACACAATAGTGGAACAAAGATCATGAACAAGTCCATATCAATCCCATAACGCTCCACAATAAAAAATAGCCCTCACATGACTCTGTACATCAACATCCTAATTAACACCGTTTGCAGAAAAAAATATAAACACTAAAAAAGACTATAACGCACTGAATGAATACAGCAATCGTGATGCAACATTGACCTTCACACACTTTCATTCAGAGAAGGTGACAAAAGATCAAGTGTCTCTTCAATGACGTGAAGGACACAGGGTCATGGGCATAAAAAAAAGTGTACCAATGAGAGTGCATTATAATGTGCATTGTAATTGAAGTGTACTACTGTACAACATTTGATGGCCGGAGAGACGCCCACATACTCCACTTCAGTCGTGTTTTAAGTGAAAATGTAGTGGGACGTTTCAATGAACCACTAAGCATGTAAACAACATTTTTCACACGTTCAATACCTAATATATATGGATGAATATGGAAAAGTCCAGGCAATTGTCAACAAGAGTGTTATTTAAAGAACAATGCATACAGTAGGACCCTTTCACATCCACCTTGCTCAAGAGACACTTCATCTTACCTGATTTTCATCATTGTCCAAACTAACAGGGTGCAACTGAAAACCTCACATCATTGCTCATCACTGCCTTTATCAAATATTTTTTTTCAGATTTCACGAGATAACGCATTACAATTAATTACTATACAACTTCTAAATCTCTCATTCTTTACGGCATGTTGAAGTCACCTTTTGCCAAATGTCCTCAAACTGCTCCACTCCTTCCGCCACTTTTTTCAGACATCGATCTATTTCACCTGAGAGACAGAGGGACAAACACCAGAGGAGGATGAGACAGAGATAGAGTGAGGGGAATAAAGACACACACACACACAGACAGACAATGCCTTGGGGTGGTTAGAGCAGTGTTTCCCAACCAGGGGTACGTGGGCACACCTCAGGGGGTACGAGGAAAAATGTGATAATGACAATTGAATAGAGTATAGTCATACTGGGATAAAGGAATATATAGAGAGCATGAGATAGGGGGTACTCATGTTACAACAAAAAGGCTTAGGGGGTACGGGAGTCAAAAAAGGTTGGGAAACACTGGGTTAGAGGGTGGGGTGGGGGTGAAAAAACACATGTAACGGCAGGGTAGTGGGGTGGGGATTGGAACAGCAGTGGTGACGTAAGATATAACCAATGGCCACTGTGACTGTCACTGTGATCATCCTATGAATCACCACTGACAAGTCATCTTACTGCTAAACTACACATTTTGTGTTGTAACTGTTTGGCCCAGAGTCCTCTGATTAAAAAAAAAAAAAAAAAAAAAAAATCCCCCAATACAAAGGTAAACACAAAATATGCGTGATGCATTTCCCTCAGAACATCTCTGGATGTTAATGCAGAGAAACAGAACAGAAAACAAAATGTGAGAAAGAATAGGAGTGATGTGAAAACTTGTGATACCCTGTAATAGCCTTCATGTCATTGTGCCGTAGTAGTGCCTACCTTGGAGTTTTCTCTTGTCCGCCATGGCTTCTGTACTATGATGCTGTTGTCTTCATGCCTTCTCTCACGTCTAGGTGTGAAATGTTGCATTGAAATCACTCATTGAATTGCAAAACCACAACAAATACCTCATGAAAGGAGAATGGTCTAATACCCTTATATTCATACCAACTTAAACCCACACTGTTTTATCACGTTACTGCCCTTTGGTGATATTGCTTACTTTGTGTTCATTTAAAAAGCATGTTGCATACACAACCTGCATGGTCATCACTGCCTGTGAATAGTACATGATGTGCCACCTTCTGTAAAACTGTTCTTCAGCGATGTAACTTGTGTAGGGTTAATCTGACTTGCCTTCACAAAATTTCAACAAATCTCCAGGCATGCATTGCCATATCTGTAGTAGATGCTGAAGATGCAGAGATTATTTACCTCTAGGAGGTCTATTACTTCAATAACATCTGTTTGTAGCCAGATGTCAACCACAAAAAAATAATGGCAAGTTTCTGTTCAAACTTCTCTCATTTTCTCAGGTCATGCATGTGGCCTAGTCTATGGTGTGAAAATGCTACATTGCGGTTTCCCATCCTTCTGCAAGAGTGGACACTCCAATGGAAGTCTTCGTCCAGTCTCATCAAAGTCACAATAACAAGTAGGGCATTTTTTGTGACTAGCAACAATGACACTCTTGTTGACATTGTTGCAATTAACACACAATTCCATTGAAGTGTCCTCTTCAGGTGTGCAGGCAGAGAACGGCAATGTGGCTTTTGCCCAGCCTGCAATCTAAGTTTACCACTGAGATTGAAATCCCAAATGACAGAGGCATGATTAGCACTTCACAAGACAATGCACAAGTATCAGAAGTATTTAAAAGAGTAAGACACAACTTGACTGAAGTGTCTTGCTAGTTATTTTTCAGAAAGCTAAATGATACATTACGACAGCAGCATGCATCATCTCTATGTAACCGAAAGTGAGTGAACAATAATAATAGACCATCAATCAGAACAATTGATACAAAGCGTAATCCAGCTAAATGATGGCCATTTTTCAAACGGTTAAGCAATAGGCCTACGTAAAACCGCATGTCCGATATAAAATGACGGTTGTGCTCTTTCGTAAAATCAACAAAACAGATGCAATGCACACTTTTGTGTAGTGTTTCATAGCCCGCTATCCCTGCCGATGAAAGACAACCGGCGACTGCCTGGCTGCGGTCCACACATAGTCGGAACAGGGAATATGCAGGCGCGTGTAATTCACCGCCGTTGAGCCGGGAAGAGGTCCCTCTAACAGGCTTGTCACGAGGGGCTCCTCTATTATCCTTAGTGCACTTTTAACCCCGGTAACAACTAGTCTGCCTTATGGGATATTTCTGTATTTTTTAATAAATGTACTTGCCAAACAATCACTCCTCGCATCCAAGATGGCCACCAGGAACACCTCCTCCGCAGCAGTGCTGATGGACTGAAGGCCCGCCTACCAAAACGCTAATTGGACACTCGGGGGAAATTGGCAACAGTTACTGGATGATGTCGCCTGTCATTTTGAAAGCCCAAGTTGACAGCTTCCGAGGAGTTCGTAAAGTGGTTGGTTTGCTGTGATGAATGAAAAGGGAACCGGGAGATTTTGGGGGGTGTATGTTTTGGTGTTTTAAATGTACCAACGTGGTCATGGGATTTATTGTAACAGGCAGGCACAGAGTGGCTACATGATTATTACAAAGAAAATAGCCAAATGTTTAACAAGTAAGAGAGACTAGGCTACTGCAATCATGTAGCCAATGGATAAGGTCTGGGAGAAGAAGCCGTGAAACTTTTTTTTCTTTTGTCATATCAACAATGTCATTTGCCACAACAATTTGGAATATGTGTTGCAGCCTTCACATTCACATTTAATAGACATATCAGTTGGAACAGGTTTGACACTATGGTCTGGTCTTTTTTGTCACAAAACCAAAATAAATGTGTTCATGAGACACTTTTCCAAGAAAAATGTTTGGGTTTGAAGTGGAGGAAAAAAAACTAAATCTACACGTTGAACCCTATGCAACAAAATATGAAAGCTACCAATATGTTCTCTTTCTCGTGGACTATTAAGCTTTGAAAATCAAATGCAGGAATTTCCAGCACGCTTCAGGATATGACTATCATAGAGCCAAATCTCCAAAACCAAACAAATCAAGTTGAACATTTGCTTTGAATCTAAGGAGAAATGGTGAAGTGTTTGGACTAAACTGACAAACTGAGGACCATGGTGCATGATGTTGAACCTGTTCCAACTGATAATTGCACTTAAACATCACTGCACACAATTAGATGACAGATTTAGAGGTTAACCCTACACCGTTTGACATCTACAGCAAAATGGCCGCGGCAAAACTAAGCAGTTTTAGTTGGGACCTGTTGGAGACTGACGCTGTGTCTCAAATGCTGCACTTGTGCACTTCGGGCACTGTTTTTCAGTGCCTAGGGCGCTCACGCTGAAAATTTCAGTTGAGCCAGTGCACTGAAAGTGCCGGGATGATCCCCTAACAATGGCGGGAAAATGCAGTGCTAGAGGCTGTTCCAATCTTCATACTTTCCGCCCTTCCCGCACTGTGTTTGGGTACGCAGGGCAGTTCCATTTCTAATCGCGGCGGTGAAGTGTACTGTAAACTACCCGGATAACGCCCTCAAACCGGCCATTTTTTGAAGTATGGAGTTATGTACACTTTTCGCACTCAACGGCCGCCATGTTTGTTACGTAGTTTCCTCTGAGTGTCAGATTGGTCAAACTGCCGAATCTCTGTGATGACAGCATAGCTTTGATTCCAAAGACAATAGCCATGTGTATAAGAGAAAGGGGTAACTTTTAAAAATTGTCAACATAAGGAACAGTGTCTTCCGTGATGAATTGTATATTGGCGGTTGGTAAACTCTGATGACACGCGACAACCGTCATTTCAGTGAAGTGTATCAGACAGAACGTGAATTTGATCTGCACTTCACCCTCAAATTTAGCCGTTAAGTTGAGGGTGGAAAGTGCACTGTATCACAGTACACAGTGCAGAGTGTGGAGAATGGAACACGCTCCTTGAATGATGGGCTATGTCTCAAATGGCGCACTTTTGTCAGTGCACTGACAGTCAGTGCACACAGTGCACTGAGGTCTTTAGTGCATAGTGTCGTGGAAAAATTTGAGCACTATGCACTGTGCCCTCGCTGGAAGTGACGGCTGAGCATGGCATTAGCTCGCCAAAATATGAGTTGGCTACTGTTTACAATGCACAGAGTCTGGTGCTTGTATTTCCATGTCCTTCACCCCAAAGGATATCATACACACATACAAGACTTTGATTTGCATGAAAAGGTTGGTGCCCCATCAACATTTCTTACAGAATTAGGAGACTGTTAACCAAACTCTTCTACTGAACTGAATGCCACATTTCCTCCGTGTCATTGTCAACATGGCCGCCGTTTAGTGCGTGCAGTGTCCATGGCTGTGTCTCAAATGCCGCACTTGTGCACTTCGGGCACTGTTTTTCAGTGCCTAGGGCGCTCACGCAGAAAATTTCAGTTGAGCCAGTGCACTGAAAGTGCCAGGATGATGCCCTAACAATGGCGGAAAAATGCAGTGCTTGAATGATGGACACTGCACGCACTAAACGGCGGCCATGTTGACAATGACACAGAGGAAATGTGGCATTCAGTTCAGTAGAAGAGTTTGGCCAACAGTCTCCTAATTCTGTAAGTAATGTTGATGGGACACCAACCTTCTCATGCCAACCACAGTATTGTATGTGTGATTGTTGTCATTTGGGGTGAAGTGCATGGAAATACAAGCACCAGACGCTGTGCATTGTAAACAGTAGCCAACTCATATTTTGGTGAGCTAATGCCATGCTCAGCCGTCACTTCCAGGGAGGGCACAGTGCATAGTGCCAGAAATGTTCTAAGCTATGAGATAGGCATCTGTCATTGGCTCCCATTATAGCCCCGTTGGCGCACGCAGCCAAGTAAAAGATGAATGGGAGCCTATTGGGCTAAATGGCTCAGCAGGGATTTGTGACGATTCTGTTCTCTGGTTTGTAAAGATGTGTGCACATTCTGTACCTTATCATGGAAGTTGTATTAGAAGTGAAGTTAAAGTTCCTGACATGGCTTTGTTCTACCAAAGACGTGTTAGTTTTGTCCTGCAACACGCTAGCATTCGGCTAATACCTGCTGGCTGAGGAATCTCTGCGACTATTCACGACCAGAGCTGACGAGAGACGTACTCTGACTGATCCTCCTAGCAGAGACATCTACGGTCACACACCTCAACCCCCACCACCGTCCAACATGTTAATTGAAGGTGCCCAAATTCGTAAGGATGAGCGCAGTCATTTCCTTTACCCCATGTACACATGCCGCTTTTCCACCACCTTAAATGCAATAAATAACAGGTGTCCGCAACAATCCTAACATAACTTTAAACACATCGACATCTGAAGTCAGACTTAAAACTACAAAACAAATGGCGTAGTGCCGTAAAGTCGATTGTCACGTGTTATGTCATTGCTATAGTTGAAATAAGGGTCATTTTCACGAATCTAACACTTGACAAGATGCAAACGTGTCGGCAAATGCTTTCACTTACTCATATCTATCGAACGCGACTTCATTGTTTCCAGGGAAAAAATCACACGGGCAGATAGTTCTATGAGAAGCGTACAGCCCCATTGGCACCCATTCATTATTTACTTGGCTGCGATAACATAGCTGCAGTGCCACTCCTGGCCACACCAGCTAGTGGTCGTTCTTGTACAAGATTCCATTTTCTTTGATAGTGCTCACATTTTTCCACGACACTATGCACTAAAGACCTCAGTGCACTGTGTGCACTGTGCACTGACTGTCAGTGCACTGACAAAAGTGCGTCATTTGAGACATAGCCCATCATTCAAGCACTGCATTTTTCCGCCATTGTTAGGGCATCATCCTGGCACTTTCGGTGCACTGGCTCAACTGAAATTTTCAGCGTGAGCGCCCTAGGCACTGAAAAACAGTGCCCGAAGTGCACAAGTGCAGCATTTGAGACACAGCGTTGGACACTGCACGCACTAAACGGCGGCCATGTTGACAATGACACGGAGGAAATGTGGCATTCAGTTCAGTAGAAGAGTTTGGTCAACAGTCTCCCAATTCTATAAGTAATGTTGATGGGACACCAACCTTCCCATGCCAACCAAAGTATTGTATGTGTGATTGTTGTCCTTTGGGGTGAAGGACATGGAAATAAAAGCACCAGACGCTGTGCATTGTAAACAGTAGCCAACTCATATTATGGCGAGCTAATGACATGCTCAGCCGTCACTTCCAGCAAGGGCACAGTGCTCAAATTTTTCCACAACACTATGCACTAAAGACCTCAGTGCACTGTGTGCACTGTGCACTGACTGTCAGTGCACTGACAAAAGTGCGTCATTTGAGACACAGCCTGAATGTGTTAACAAATACAAGGTCCGCTCCTCCATTGTGTCGTTTCAGCTGGAGGGCAATTATATTAAATTACGTTAATGACCGACAGAGAAGTGAAAGTAACCTTTGGAAATTATTGTATTTTTTGTATTATTAATGTTAATATTTAATATTCAAAGATAAATTCTACTCAAATATAGCTGTATGTCCAGGATCTCATACAGCATACAGGTTCTCTCAGGTTCTTATGACTTGGCCTCTGGATGGCACAAAGCTTTAGCTCAGTTGTTCCCAATTGGGTTTTTTTTTCAGGGATTCTCTTATGTACCCAAGCAATATACTGTGAACGATTTAACATTTTGCTGTTGTTTGGGTCCCCTCTCTCACTCACAAACACACACACACTGCTAAAATGCTGCTACTTGACCACTGTACTACAATGGACTGCACTGTGTGTAGTACAGCATAGCCTTGATTATTTTGTATTTTACTATTATTATTATTGTTATGTCATCTATTCTTTTGCCTTATATGTTAGATGTTCAATTGTTAATTACTTTATCACTTATTCTTACTGGTTATCACTGTCACTCACCAATGTTAAATGCTAATATTTTTTTACTTTGTTATTATTTATTACTTCATCACTTTACTGTTATTGGTACATCACTGTTGATTGTCCTGTCCTGCACTTTTATGTCAGTCTTTAAATGTCAGTCCTGTGTATGTCTATGTCCTTTCATGGTATAGAGACACATAATTTCAATTTCCTTGTATCACCTGTGCATATGAACAAATTGAAAATAAGAGCTGACTTGACTAGACACACACACACACACACTCACACAGAGCGAGAACAGAAGTGTGGCTGAAACGCATTTGGTAATAAATCTTCCCGCACACTGACCATTTCGCTGTTCTTTCTTTAATAAACGACGTTTCGGTACTAGACCTTCATCAGGCATTCTTTTTGATCAGATTGCCTGATGAAGGTCTAGTACCGAAACGTCGTTTATTAAAGAAAGAAAAGCGAAATGGTCAGTGTGCGGGAGTTTCTTTAAACTATTGCTATTGCACCTGCCAGCTGAGGTGTGCGAAAAAAGCCGAAGCTTAACTGCTTACAATATTAAAACACTGGCATTGCTTGTCTGGTTCTTGCCCAACACACACACAGAGGTCTGGTAGGAACGAGGCTAGGGCATTGCCACCTTGGACTCAAATTATTTCCATCAAAGTAATCTCTTGCTGGGCTTTCTTTTAACCTTCAGCATCAATAAATAAGGCTGCCAACATGGTAAGCATCTGATCTTTTAATGTAATGTGCTCTTAGCCATAAAGTAATTTTAACAGAGGACAAAGAAAAAAATAAACAAACAAACAAAAACAAAAATAGACAGTCATGTCGTGACTGTGACTTTGTGGGGTGGTAAGATGAATGTCACATCACCTGGTCCAACGCAACGGTGCACACACTCACACGCACAAAGTCGTGGATGTTCATCATAATGTCCAAAAGGTCTCGTAAGAATAAACAGATCATTTGTCATATACTTATTTTGGGACTACACCTTTCACAGAAAAGGCAGATTTCAGAACACATTCGTCTCAACTCTGGAGATGAGGTCAAGCTCCATTTTAAAACAACAATAATAGTAATGATGAAGAGAAGTCATTAAGTCGTTAGGTATTGTGAGAAATCTTTTTTTTCCAGTCTAGAATCTTACTTAATACACATTGGAAATCACACCAAGTGTGTGTGTGTGTGTGTGTGTGTGTGTGTGTGTGTGTGTGTGTGTGTGTGTGTGTGTGTGTGTACATGTGTGTGTGTGTGTGTGCGTACAACGAAACAAACAAGATATTCCCATCATGAATTAAATAAAAAGGTTATGGGACAGGACCAGAGCAAATTAGCTATGCAACTGTAGAAAAGCAGCCTGTAGGTTTACTGGCAGTGATAGAATAGAGTCCGGTGCTGTGCAGTGTTTTTACGAGTAGAGTTTGAGCTGTGGTACGGAGAATGGGGGATTATGGGAAACATGGAGCTCAGGAGACAATTCTGCTCAAAACGCCTTTCAAAAACTACCCATGAATGCCCAATTAACAGGTGATGAACAACCACAAAATCGATCAGATCGTCCTAAGACACATGCTCGTCTCTTCCTCCTCCTCCCCATCTTGAAACGGCCAATCAGGCAAACCAACGTGTATTTCAAGGAGTTTTATTATGAAACAAATGGGCTACACTGTAGTGGGACTGACAAACACACACACACACTCGCTCAAACACACACATACACACACAATTACATGGGACAGGTGGTTGTAATTGAAACAGAAGGGGGGCCACCACCACCTGTATGGACGACCAGGCAAACTAAAATGCCAAACAGCCAACAGACAATGCTAGCGATACTAATGACAAACATCAACAAAAACGAGAAGAAAAAAAAAAGTATTGATTTAACATATCAGCCCAATAGGTGGAAATCATATGACGAGAGCAGAAAAGAAGAGCAGAGGGGAGAGAGAGAGAGAGAGAGAGAGAGTGTGAGATATAAGACAAGATGAAGATACAGTGAGTGGCAGCTCTCATTCACATACTGGACATTTTTTTTTATAACTGAGGTCAACCTTCCTTTTGTTACAAGACTGGCGCTTTCCTATGGGCAATAGAGAAAAAGACCGCATTCGTGACATGTGCTGCAAAACCATGTCCTTTCCCAGCCTCCCTACATCCAACCCCGCCTCCCAAAAAATGGTCTCATATCTCAAAACCATCTCTTTTTTTGGACAGGCAGCAAGAAATGGCACTTCTCCAAAGCCCAAGACCATTTAAAAATACAAAAAAAAAATTACCTCCTGGATATACAAGCACACACATTCTTAAAATACAAACACAAAAAAACTAACCCGCTCACGTAGTCTCGAAACATATATGATTACATATGCTCCTTTCCACATAGCAATTTTTTGTTTTGTTTTGTTTTAATAGTAGAAAATCCCTCCCGATCCCCCCCCTCCCCTGTTCCCCACCTAACCAAACATTTTAATTTCTCTTTCCCTTCCTCCCTCACTCGCTCGCTCCTCTTTCCTTCTGCCATTAACCCCAGCTCTCCCCCCTCCTCTCCTCCCTTCTCTCTTTCGCCTGTTCTACCGGAAATCTCGGCGATGGTAGGCATCTGGGTCGATGTACTTGGTCACCACCACTCGGTTGGCAAACTTCCTCCCGGTCAGACCCTGCATGGCCTTTTGGGAGTCGAAAAGGGTCGTGAACTCCACAAAGATCTGAAACAAAGGGGGGAACAAAAAAGTGTAAGCACTGTGAAAAGGTGCGTGTGAGTGTGTCAAAGCAGGTGAATTTATTCCGTTTCCACTCTGAAAGAAAAGAAAGTTCTTTATAACGTTTTCATATCCCATGTATAAACCCTTCAGCATCTTAGACTTATACATACAGCATGTGACATGCTACTGCTGCTACTACGCTTACTAGAGGTCATTTAAGTTCACAAACATCAGTACATGCTTAGTTATATCAGTCAAGAGAACATTTTTTTTCAGCCGAACTGGGAAACTCCAACTCCCATTGTCATTGTGACAACAGCACACAAGTGTTCACTTTAACCGCTTACCCATGAATGCCGCAAAATTAAAACCATTTTAAACTTTTACGTGCGTGTGAGAGTAGCGGCGCGTTGCCATAACTTTACAGGGGACCAATGCCGCCCTCCTCCTCACCTTGCCAGTGCCGGGGATGTCCAGGCCGTCGACGGGCCGTGGGATCTCGATGCTCTTGACCTGGCCGTACTTGCCGCACTCCTCCTTCACGTCCTCCAGGATGTCCTCATACTCCTCATCGTCCAGAAGCTCCTCAGGTGCCACCATGTTCATCAGGCACAGCACCTACACGCCAAACACACAGGCAGAGTTCATCATAATGATGATGATTTATAAAGTCCTGGTTCACGAACCAGAATCAGGACTTTTTAAAAGATTCTTCACCATTGCTGGCCTATATATCTAGACGCCCTAGTGACTAGAAATTAAAATGCGGAGACTACACAAAAAGTAGGCAGAAAGACAAGACAAGACTACTACTACTACTACTACTACTAATAAGTCATCATTTTATTTGTAAAGTCAAATTTGCAAAATCAAATATACCAGACATTCTTACATTCATACATGTAACGGATATTCTAAAATTGCTTGCAAAAATGTCTTGATATAAGACAAGACAGAGACGGGAGAAACAGTTAAGTGCACAATATGACAACATGGGTGTGGCCAAGCCCAAGGCATAAAGCCAAATGATACCTCTGTGGGGATGCCGCCCATCTGGTTGACTGAGCTGTTCATCAGCCCAGGGACCTGCAGCGTCACGGGAGTCTGGTTTACGCTCGTCTCCAGCAGGGACAAAAGGTAGGGAGAAATGTCAATGTCTCAAAGACGATTTATTTTATTCATTTTTTTTTTTTTAAATAAGTTACTACTTGAAACAGACTTGGGATTTCGATTCTTACCATTGAGGCATTCTTGGCACCCACACTTGCCCTCTGAACCAGGAGCTTCTTATCACCCAGCTGCATACCATTGAGACCCGCAATGGCCTACACACACACACACACACGTTAATGTCACACATTATTTAAAATCCCTGGGTTGAGTACCTCACTGCACCCCCACACTCTTACTCAAAACAAAATAAAGACAGTATTTGGCGAAATCTTCAAATTCATGTAATTTCTATTGTAGCAAGTCAACAAAACAGTGTATGTATAACCAAAGTAAAGCAAGTTTTGCTGCTAAAAATGTTTCTGGAAATTCAAAATGGCAAGACATGGAGAAGATCCCCTTTTTCATGTATGAAAAGTGCAATTTTCCCAGTCATAATGAATACTTAGAAGTTGATGGTAGTGGTAAGTGATGGAAAAGGTAACGTTTGTGAATGGGCCGCATGAATTCTGGAAATAAACTACTAACAGGGTTCCCACTCCTTTTTCATGAACAAATTCAAGCACTTTTCAAGCACTTTCAAGCAGCAATTTTTCAGTTTTCAAGCACCTTTAAATAGGTCGACTACTAGTTGTGTTTGCCCATGTCAGGGGGCAATAGCGCCTAGTTTGGGTACCACAGTGGGACATTTGGTAGACTGCGTGGTAGGGGGGGTATGGGGGTCCTCCCCCAGAAAAAAATGATGCAATTTCCTGCATTCTAATCAATTTTAGGGTGTCGAATGGCAAAAACATCTGACATCTCGCTCTTAGACTTTTTATGTACTTAATTTATTTCTATTATTTGGTTTATCGAGTTTGGTTTCACACAAATTTCAAGCATTTTCAAGCACTTCACAACAAATTCAAGCATTTTCATGACCTTGAAAACACTCCACTAGTGTCTAAACATGTCCAAAACTATTTTGATACTGTCCTCAACACAAAATGAACACTAAAGTTGGACTCTTAATATAGCAAAAAGTAAAGAAAAGAAAACTATTTTAAATATGCATAAAATGTTTGTATTGATCTATGTGAACCACGGACATGACGTGAACTTTGTACTTTGTATTATATGTGTATATATATGTATGTTGAATCTCTTGCACTTTATATATGGAGAACTTGCACAGATTACACTGTTTAATTTATAAATTTGTAAATATGTAAATATGGCAATGAAAATGATCTGTGATGTCATGCTCACGTGGTATGTAATTTGTAATTTAAGGGTCAGCTGCACAATCACCTGTTTATGTCTGAGGAAGGGCCGGGGTGGCCCGAAACGTCACATTAAAATGAAGTAAATGGGAGCATCGGTGTTGCGGTTTTTTCCTTTTTTCATTTTATGAACTTAACGTCTTTTGAACCTGCACCCGAATAAGCATCTGGATGTGCGTGAGATTGGACTTTGATATGTGACCTTGAAAACACTCCATTGAAATTCAAGCATTTTCAAGGAATTCAAGCACCAGTGGGAACCCTGTACTAAAAGTAATCACACAGTGCACCTTTTAAACCAAAATGGAAGAAGCTGTGAGATGATATTGGGAGGGTTGGGATTGGACGGGGCGGGGCGGGGCTCACCTGGTCGTTGACGTTGACGTCCACGTATTCGCAGAAGGCGTATCCTTTCGAGAGGCCAGTGGCGCTGTCCTTAACCAGGTTGAAAGCCTTCAGGGGGCCAAAGGAGGTCAGCAGTTCCTTTACCTGCGGTGAGAAAGATTTAGTCCGATTTAGCCCGATTTAGTCCGATCTCGCCCACAACCTGCTGCTGCTCATATCAATCACAAACATTGTACATGATATTACCAGGGCCGTCAACAGGGGGAAAAAGGGGTATGTTGTCTCAGGCCCAGGGAGATAGGGGGCCCAGAATTGGGTCCCCATCACATTGTATGTATTGAGTAGGGGGCCCTTTCAGATGACTTTGTCCCGGGCCCAGCAAAAGCTGTCAGCGGCCCTGGCTATTACCACTATGCAACTGAATAAGCATGACGAGGTTAAAAATGAAAATAAACTTCTATTTTGTGGTCGAGCATCAATTCATCTCTAAACAGATAAAACTAAATGAAGTGAAACGGCAACAATAGGCCCATCCATGCTGATGCTTGTGAATGATCATTCCAAGACGCATAAATTATTCAATTCCACAGGCGCTCGTTCTCCACAGAGGAGCGTGCTTGCTCTACATCACCATGCCTTGTTAACATCTGAGGGGGAAGCAGAGCACTCAAACAAAATTCACAACATCACATAAACTCGCATCTCTTCATCTCTCGCTCGTACGCACACACTCACTCAATCGCTTTCTCTCTCCCGCACTCAGTCACTGTCAAGCGCACACACTCACTCTCGCAATCACAAACATTCACCCCCTTCGCATGTGCACACCAATCACACTCTCTCTCTCTCTCTCTCTCTCTCTCTCTCTCTCTCTCTCTCTATTTCTCTCTCTCTCTCTCTCTCGTGTGCTTACCTGGTCATCATTCAGGTAGTTGGGCAGTCCTCCGATGAAGAGCTTGTGAGCCGAGTCTGGCACCACCGTGGAGACAACTCCTTGACAAAATGGCAAGTCACTTTTAATTGAAGCTAAGAGCGCCACGGCGCTCACAAATCAAGCTTGCATACACATACAAATTCATTTCAATTCAAAAAGCTTTACTGTCTAATATGTTGCCATACTACATTTCCTTCACTATAGTATATACCCCAAATCAGATTACCAAAGACTATGTACAAAGCTCACCACTGCTTTACTCTTTACAAATATTGTTACATTGACAAGATTTCTACTAAACTAGCCCAAACACTCCTCTCCAAAAAGAAGGCACGTTCAGTACGACAGACAACCGTGCCAGTGCCTGTTCCCACAGCTAATCTCGAACCTGTCGGCGTGTTCATGCCGCAAGTCTGAGCGTTTGGGAATCTGAAAGTTGGTTCGCAATGCAAACCAAAAAATATTTTTTTCTTTCTGAACCGTGACGACAATGTGGACATCAGCAGGTATACCTGGCACATAGACGTTGGGGTTCTCGCTCATGCCGGGCAGCGGCTGGTAGTCGTGCGGCCGGCGGATCTTCAGGCTCTGGCCCTGGAATATGATGCCATCGAACGCCATGGCCTGGGTGGTCTCATCCACCGAGCGGAACTACAGAGGAGGGAAAGAGAGAACGAGATGGAGAGTGAGTCACTCAGTCAATAGAGGGGGTCAGAGAGAGAGAGAGAGAGAGAGAGAGAGAGAGAGAGAGAGAGAGAGAGAGAGAGACAGAGAGAGAGAGACAGAGAGTAGAGAGGGTGAAAACCTGTCTAACATTCTGTAAATAAAAATTTCCCATTTTGAAATCCTAAATGTTTGATCACATTCCTTAAGTACGTAATAAGGGCAGACAGAAGGAAACAGATGGAAGAGTAAGTTGATGAGACTTAAGGGTGCTGCTGTATGGTCTTTTGCCTTTTTAAGAGCAGTGTATGTACTGTATGCAGGGTTCCCACACCTTTTTCATGAACAAATTCAAGTACTTTTCAAGCACCAAATGTTCAGTTTTCCAGCACCTTTAAAAGGATGCGGGAAGGGGGTGTGGGGGTCCTCTCCCAGAAAATGTTGTGTTTTTAAGATGCAATTTCCTGCATTCTAATCAATTTCAGGGTGTCGAATGGCAAATCCCATCTGACATCTCACTCCCTCAGATTTTTGATGTACCTGAACAATTTACTTCTATCACATTTGGCTTACTGAGTTTGACTTGACACAAATGGCAAGCATTTTCAAGCACCTCACCAAAAATTGAACAACCTTCACAACCTTGAAAACACTTAATTGAAATTCAAGCATTTTCAAGGAATTCAAGCACCAGTGGGAACCCTTTGTATGTAGTGATGTGTATTCTCAGAGAGAGTAGAGAGAGAGAGGTTCCATTGGCCCATTGTTTCCGGGTTCTATTATTGGGGGGGAAATCCCCCTTTAGGCAGACCTAGGCAGACCTGAGGACTGTTCTATTCAATGCTAGGAGCATTATGACACGCCCCTTTAGGCAGACCGGAACCTGGTCATGTTAGGTGCCCATAGAAACCTATTATGTTGGCATATCTCTATACTTAAAGAATCTCTGGTATTCTCATTCGCACCTCCAGGAAGGCGAAGTTCTTGTCCTGGTTGATCTGCACGGCCAGCACTGGGTTGCCTGGCGCTTGTGTAAGCCCACCGAGACGCATCTGGGCATTGAAGAAGTCCATCATAGACTCCTGATGGGAATAGAGCGGGAAGATTCATGGATTAGTCGGAGATCTGAATCTTTTAGGGCAACAAATTGCAACCAAAAGGTAGAGCAACTGCAACTATTCCGTACATAGCTGTAATTAACAGCTGTAAATAACTGAACTTCACATCATCTACTTGAAGAAATCGGAAACAGACCAACTCTTTCTAACAATTCTACAACTGCATTTGTTTAACGCATGTTATGACACACAAGAAACCATTTTAACAAAGTCCATGTTGTTGCAGATCTTCAGATCCCATGAAAAAAAGAGTATAAAACAGCTAAATATACAAAACAATTGCCTTAAGCTGAAATCTTATAGAAATTCAGTAGAGCATAAGTGTCTCTCCAGTGCTCACTGTTGTGATGCCAAAGGGTTTCCTTAACAATTCTAGCAAAAAGCAAAGGGCTTTAAAAATATGCTTAATATCCAAACCAAGCTTAAAGCTTGAAGCTTGATAGGTACATGAAAAAAAACGAGTTGAAGTTTCTCTCCAGTGAAGTGCCCACCTCTGTGATGCCAAAGGGGATGTTGCCCACGTAGAGGCGTCGAGCCTGGCGCGTCATCTGGCTGCCCACCACGGGCACGGGGGTGGGGGTCACGGCCAGGCCATCTGGCGTCATGGTGGGCAGCAGAGCCGTGGCGGGGATCTGGCCAGCAGCTGGGCAGGAGAATAAATCAACTGCTATGTGTGCTGTAGACGGTTTACAGGCAAGATGAAACAATCTATTACCTATATTAGTATTGTGGTGGAGCGAATGAAAATAAGTAAGGGGCCGTTTTTAATGGGCCCAGTACACATTTAACATGTTAGATGATGATGTTTTATGTAAATGACATGATATTCTGAAAGGTGCAAAAAATGCTACTGCAAAAAAAAAAGTGTGAAAGAAAGTGTAAAGTGTGTAAATAAGAAAGAAAGAAAGAAAGAAAGAAAGAAAGAAAGAAAGAAAGAAAGAAAGAAAGAAAGAAAGAAAGAAAGAAAATAAAGAAAGACAGGCAGAAAGTCCCCCCAGTCCCCCTACCTTGCATGGCCTTGTACTGCATTGGGGTGATGTGCTCGAAGCCTGGAGGAGGAACATCCCAATACTTCTTCACCTTCTTCTTCTTCTCCCTGTGAGGTGAACGACTGCAGGAGGGAAGAACAGATCAGAGAGAACAAGGAGAAGAAGAAATTAATTAAGGTTTTCTTTTTTTCCCCTTTTTTTTTACTGAAGCTTAATTCTAAAACACAATTCACTCAACCCCATCACATACAGCAAAAGGATTATGAAAACAACTTGTCTGCTCCGGGTAAAAGCCTCACTTAGTGCTTTCCATCTCATTCTCCATCACCCTCAAGTCATTTAGTCCCTCACCCAGTGGTAAGAGAAAACAACACAAAGTAGTTCCTTTTCATTCCCCGGACTGGACGTTCAAAGCTCATAGAACAACGGTTACATATGCAACAATCTTATTCATCTTTGATCTGCCTACAAGTCCTGCCAATTACAAGGATATGAACGGCTGAAAAGATTATTTTAAGGGTGGAAAAAAACACTTACGTGGTGCTTGAAAAATGCCCTCTCACTTTGTTCAGCGCAAATCTCAGAGCAGTTTTCCACCAAGAATCTAAGTTTATCCCAGTGCACCTCACTATTTAATCTCCATCAGGTACTAAACTGATTATCCAGTGATATAAAGTACGATACAATATGATACGATAGTACTTTATTGTCAACTACTCAACTACGATAAACTTCAAAATAAAAACCTCACCCAAGAAAAACCTGACCCAAGAGACCCATCTTTGCTGCTGGATGTTGGAGATAATTTACAGTGAGAGGAGCTAAATTGTGCTAAACCAAACAGCAGAAACAAACTCTTTATGTGCACTCTTACAAGACCTCGGTTTTCCCAAGACTGTGGTACTGTCAGATAATTGCAGAGGGGTAAGCAAGACAAAATATGGCACAAGCTCACGCCACTTCTTCACTCCTCAGCAGATTTGGAAAGACATGAGGAAAAACAAAAAATCCCAAAAAACAACACAAAATACAAAAGAAAATCCCACAACTAAACAGAAGCCCATTTGATTTGGTTAACATTCACTCTCCCGAGTGGGCATAATGAAACACACAAAGTCCATTCACTCAAGATTGGTAGACACTTCAGCACACAGGAACTAGGGAAACACAGATGCCTCGGTGTCTGTTTACCTGACGATGTCTTGGGGTGGGTTTTGAGGCTGTGTGCTGAAATGACAGTTAGCACAAGGATTTTGGGGTTGGGTTACTATGGCAGCAGACAAGGATGCCAAAGTGCCCCACTTACTTACACAAGAGAAGCACATAAGTTTAGGTCTACTACACTCTCCTTTTTTATGGCATTTTAAAAGAAGAAACCATTTCAAGAGATTGGGAGAAATGTTGCAACGCTGGTTTACCAACATGCAGTAATTCAAGTTCGAAAACTCAACGCTCTCGCAATGGATTGGTGACTCGGTCGCTTTTTCTTTTAGTTCTTCAAAAAGTTAAATACTTAGAAGCAGCGCCGGCACCTGTTAATGTATATTACCAAAGCGTACCCTCTGATTTGGGTTGAGGTGTCCAGAGTGTTCTGTCCCAGTTTACCTCAACACAGACAAAGTCATTCACAAAAAAACAGCCATAGGCATGACCAACTTAGATTTTCATCGATGAAATCTAAATCAATCTGGGTTAGTACTGGCCCAAGATGTCTGACTGCAGAAACAGAGGGACTTCCTTGCATGCACCGAGTGATGCAGATGGGGGTGGTGGTGGTGGTGCTAAATATTCTTGGCTCTGCTTCTGGCTTCAGTTGTTGTGGCAACCTGAACAAGTGCCTCTTAAAAAGGAGTATCTGGAAGGAGAGTTGTGGACCAGTGGGCTGCGACAAACAGGCCACCATAGACATCATGGCCTAGGTACTGTCCGCATGCACACCAAGAGCTAAAAACTAAATATAAAACAGCTGAAGATTCCTACACAGTGCGGATGTGTCAAGATAATATCTCAATAAAAAGGTATACCAATTAATATTGAATTCTGGCTTGAAAAGTTGTTGTTTTTTTTTAAATACATTTCAAAACGATGTTTAAATCATTTTAGGTTTCTGGTTTACAGTTCAGTCAAGAGTGTTTGCCAATATTTTTTTTCTACATCCTATGCACTTTAAGCTTTTTACATCAGTGTGTTCACACACTGCTTAAATTTAAAAAAGAAAGTGCTGCAAACACTGTAGGTTCTATTGCAATTTATTGTGATGGGACTGCATTATCATGAAATAAACTACACTAAAACAGCTCCAACGGACGCCCAATATTAGGACTACACAATGAATCAAAAATTGCCTTTTGAAAATTGTGCTTTGATCGTGGTCACACATGGGGAAATATAGTGACCTGCCTTCAGGCGTCCTTGTCCGCCTAGGCTTCGTGCTATTTCCGTTGACATAATTATAACAATTCAGTTTTATTTTGTTCATCCCTTCCATAATGCATTATTGGTGATTTTAAATAACATTCCGCACAATCAGCTGTTAATATTGTTATTGAATAATCGTGATTTCAATTTTGATCCGAATCATTGTGATTATCATTTTTTTCAATATTATGCAGCTCTATCCAATATGCTGTACAGCAAAATCGTGCAGACTGGCAAGCAAACCATCCTGAAGGGTCAAAGATGGCTGGAGGGCCTTCTCCCTTTATCATTTAATTTCTATTTCTCACCAACTTTATATCCCTCTCTTCCCATGTGCGCTCTCTCATTTTATATTTCTTCCTCTCTTAAACAATTTATTTCCATCTCTCACCATCTCTACATCTCTCTCTTCCTATTTTCTTCTTTTCTTGTATATTTTGATCTCCCTTGCCGTTTCTTTTCCTCCTGACCTCTCTACCTTCATTTCCCTCCACCTTTCCATCCTCTGCCCTTCTCTCCCTCCATCTCCATCCCTCACCTGCGTCTGTGCCGGCGGTCCTTGCTACCACTGCGGCGCTCGCGGCTCCGGCGCTCCCTGCTGCGCCTCTTCCCACGGTCCCGGCTGCGGCTGCGGGACGAGCTGCGACGCCGATGGCGATTCTCCTTGTCCCGCTCTGCCAGGAGGAGAAGGAGGAAGAGTGGGGGAGGGATGAGAGAGAGAGAGAGAGAGAGAGAGAGAGAGAGAGAGAGAGAGAGAGAGAGAGAGAGAGAGAGAGAGAGAGAGAGAGAGAGAGAGAGAGAGAGAGAGAGAGATTGTGGGGTAGACAAAGCAGGGATGAGGAGGAGCAGGGGAGAGACAGGAGGAGAAGAGGAGAGAGAGAGAGAGAGAGAGAGAGAGAGAGAGAGAGAGAGAGAGAGAGAGAGAGAGAGAGAGAGAGAGAGAGAGATGACCAAGAAGGATGAAGAGAGGGGGAGAGAGTGAGACAAGTGGGAGGGAGAGAGAAAAGAGAGTGAGCGATAGATAAAGACGCAAATAGAGAGAGAGAAAGAGAGAGCAAGCAAGGTGGTGTACGCTCTCTGATACTGTAGGTACAGTAGGCCTAGCTAGAGAATAAGAAGCTGGTTATGTAATAGATCAGGGGTGGGGAACCGTTTTCATTCGAGGGGCCACGTCAAATTTTTATAAAGTCCTCCAAGGGCCGTACTATGATGAACACAAACCAGGATTTCCTCCCAACACTTTTAGGCCTATATTGAAGGTGGCCACAGACCCCACCTTCACTAGGTCCCCTGAAAATATAACTCAATTGTATTGCAAATGTAATTTCTAATACCTCTAAACAAAACTTGTCACATTTCATGTGAAACGGCATAACATTATAATTATGCCGGGGGCTGGATAAGACAAGGTCTATAAACAGCCCTCGAGACCAGGGCTATAAATTAACGTTTTTGATTGGCTTTTGATTGGATGTCAAATCTCTCATTGGGATTAATAAAGATGCTCTACTCTATCTTAGTAGGCATACATGCACTCACTATCAGTCAAAGTGACTAGTAAGCCTTCTTGTCTACAAGCCAAACTGAAATTTCACCAGCATTTGGCTGATTGGTCAGTGTTAGAGCCCTGCTCGAGACATAGATTCCCCACCCCTGCTGTAGATAGACAGAGGCAGATGATCCCAAACAGGGAGAAAGGGGACCAACGCTGCTGAGAGGAAGAAAGGGGTAACCCCCCCACCCCCCAACCCCATCTCCCCAAGACCTCTAGGGCAGCAGGAAGGAAGAGCCTACAGTACGGCAGAAGCAAAAGCCAGACACCTGACAAAGCTGTGTCCTTGAAGAGAAAAAGGATTTGAATGTTTTAGAGTAAGATACTCTCTCTGACAAACCCAGAGGAAAAGCTATTAAAGGCGGTGAGTCAGATTTAAAAAAAAAAAAAAAAAAATAGAGGGGGAAAAAAATACCCTAATTGAAGAAAGAAAAAGTAAGAGCAGGAGAAGAGGGTGAGTGACAGATAAAGGGAAAGAGAGAAGAGAAGAGACAGGGAGGGAGAGAGACGGAGACCACTCTTGTTGTTGTACCCACCAAGTGAATTTAGATTTTCAACACCTGTATGGAAGAGAAGAAAGAGGTCAACTTTTAAAAAACAGCATCACTTTTTGTCGAGTTTAAGACTGAAGCACACAATTAGCTGTTACATACATTCATGGCTGCTCAAGAGCTCAATAGGCCCACTGATATTCATTGACACTTGAATCTATTCAATCGTCTGTTCCAGCTGGCAGTGGGTGGATTTCACCAGAAGTAAGTGGACACCGTTCACTGGAAGTTTTAAGTCTGCATGATATCCCAAATGTAAAATCTAATGATCGCAACGCTTTATGTCAAATATCCTTGTTACATCACGTGTGAAGTTTAGGATGCTTTACATGCATCACTCTGCTGAAAATAAACAAACTATAGTCCATTGATATGACAATGGATTAAATTCACACAGAAAAGTGAGCAATACACAGCAGTATCTAGGCAATAGCACTTAATATTTCTCTTCTTTACTCTACTTGCCACTCCATTTAAATACTATCACAACATGCAATTGCAAGCAAATCTAGTCAAGGAAATCGCACAGAGACGTGCCTGAAATGGCTAATCAGTGATACATCATAATACCTAGGTACCTAATTAGAGCCACCATGTTAAGCATGAGGACAAATCTGATTATAGCACGTGCAGGAATATTCATAAATGCAAGAGACACTACATACTTTGCAGTGTAGGGGATTTATTAATCTATAAAATGGATTTAGGACAGGACAGCATAGCATTTAGCTGCTATCGCGCAGATGCATCTTTGCTGAGTGTCTGGAGATATAATGGACATTAACTGTATACCATTTCTACACAGCTGCCTGCATCTCTAATTAACTATGTAATGCAGCAGGCATCGAGTTAATCCAACGTGTTGAGGTGTAGTATAGACTGCATTTTAAAAAGACTTTACAGCAGCATGACACGGTGGCTATCAAAACAATGATGGCTACTATTTGCTAGTCTTTACGGCTAACACATTTACTTCTATGCCAAAGTTAGCCAACAGACGGAAGTGTGTCAGACAGCCGCGACTCCTCAAGCAGAATTTCTCTGCAATACAGAAATTCTAACGGTTAATTATTTCAAAATATCACAGATGAATAGCCACTCACCTTGTTTGTTTTCGCTTAACTGTCTCTCGAATTCGTCAAAGTCCGACATTTTGAATGATCAGTAGGGGATGAATGAACCGTCAGGCAGCAGAGTAAGCTGGCGCTAACCTCGATTTTATCCCAGCTGTTGCGCGCGTGCTGAAACTTGTTAGAACAAAAAAGGACAAATCTTTGTCAGACTAAAATGCACCGCCAATGTAGCTATGATCGGTCTTTCACAGAAAAAATATGAAAATCTGTTCGGTGTATCTGCGGTTAAAGCAGCTATCCAGCTAGCAAAAGAGCTAGCCACGGTAACCTGCACGTTTGCTTCATTGATACATTTCGTCTAGTGTTGTAAAACGTTGCTTACACATAAATTAGTGTCACCTTGCACTCTTAATAATGCTACAATCACGTATTTCAATGTAATCTTAACCCTTCTAAATCACACCAGCTAGGCCTCATCCACCTTCGACGCTACCATTCGCTGTCCGCGTTACCGGAAATGGAACTTGTTTCTTGTGACCTCGGTTCCCAGCTGTAGAAGGCCTACTCGCCTTGTGTCCTACGCCACCTACCTGTAAGGAATTTAACTCTGGTCTTCTCTGACATCCTGGCCAAATCTCTGATCTCCAGCATAGTTAGTGTATTAGGCTACCGGTATTCTATTTGACATGCCTGTTATTCAGGCAAACAGGGGAAAAGCTGGAGGTAGGAATAAGATTCAATTATAGGTATAAGATTGAAGTATTGCAGTAGGCTTCAGGAGATGGATTGAAGTACAGTAGTCTAAAGCCAGGCTCAAACTACAGGTGCTGTTTCCATGTCGCCGGATATTTCTAAATGTGGATATTTTTTCTCCTGTTTAGGTGGAAATGCAACATGTGGATACAACTAAAAACTCCATTGTAACAGATGTGTTTGCCCCCTAAATGGGATATTTTCAAAGGCGAATTTATGATATGTGGGTTTTAAAACTCTGCTTACTTGGAAACGGAAGGCCAAAACCAATGTAAACAGGAGAAAAAATATCCACATTTAAAAATGTCCGGCTACGTGGACACAGCACCTGAGTAAATGGGCTTATTTGCTTTTTACCGATAGGCCTACATGGAATTTTATTTATTCCATGCATAGAAATGCAGTATGTATCCTAGAATTAAAAGTATACAACATGAAGAGAAACTAGATTGCATTCTCACAGAAAATGCTGGAAGCGGGCTGGCCTTTTGGGGCAGATATGAGCAGTTTTATTTTTGATATCTCTATCCCTAAATTAAAAACAAACTACTATTGAGAAAACAAAGTTAAAATAAATGTTGGAAAAAATCCATCCACCCAGTCAGAAGTTATGGGCCACACAATTCAGCCATCTTGGATTCAGCCATCTTGAAAGTGTTGTAGCTCCGCGTTTTGGGGATATACTAATGACATACATGGTATTTTAAGTTTGCTAAGGAACTTATATAACTTAGATATATAATTTTGAAAATCAACATGGGTCCGAGTGGGATTCGAACTCACAACCTCCATATCTGTAATCCAGGACCTTTGCCATTGATACCAAATGACATACATGTTATTTGAAGTTGGTTAAGGAACACTGCATATGATATAATTTTGAAAATCAACATGGGTCCGAGTGGGATTCGAACTCACAACCTCCATATCTCTAATCCAGCACCTTTGCCATTGATACTACATGACATACATGGTATTTTACATTGGCTAAGGAACACTGCATATGATATAATTTTGAAAATCAACATGGGTCCGAGTGGGATTTGTACTCACAACCTCCATATCTCTAATCCAGCACCTTTACCATTGAGCCAAGCAGCTGTCTGTCAAAAGAATTCCAGCAAGACAATATCAGATTGCATTGAAGAGCTGAACAATAGACTTCTAGAATGGTAGTTGCAGGTGCTCGTTAAGAATAGAATGTTGAGAGAAAGTGACAGTTGAGATGGAACCTTTTATTGGCAGCACCTGTTCTGATTGACTGTATGGCAGTTAGGATGGTGCTCTAAGGCAGAGGGCACAATCAAAAACAGTTTCGAGGTCTTTAGCTTGCTGTTGTTAAAAAACGAAAAAGAATTGGCACATGTCCTGTTCACAGATTGGAGTCATACGTGTGATCTTTCCAACAGTCTTTGAATGAAGTTTTATAGGTTAAACGGTTCAGTCACAAATGGACCTCTTCTGGAAAAGATGTGCTGACCTCTTCAGAAAGGCACTTCAAGAGTCAATGGGAAAAGCCATTGGGCCAGCCCTGCAGTCTTTACACACCTGCCATTTAAAAAGTGATGGGAGTTGGGACATTATACTTTCACAGTTTGGAGACATCTCATAGAGCTCACTAACAACGTGTCAACTAAACTTCTAGGTGAAAGTGTTGATGTTTTATGACCGAAAAAGCCTCCTACACTCTGATCTGTAGAGTGACGAAACACTGTCTCCTGAAGGTTCTACCATTGTTTTCTATGGGGACCCAAATTTGCACAAAATCGCCAAAAACGAAAAAACGACAAGAGACACGGACACGCTATAGCAGAACAAATGATCTCCAAGCCGAACCAGCCGTTTTAGTGTTTGAACCACAGACCTGTATTAATACAGGTCTGTGGTTTGAACGGTGTCTCTATGGGGCACATAAGTCACGCCCTCTTCTTCCTGGTTCACGGGGCAGAGGGAGTCAAAAAATAATTACTGGGCTTGAAATGAATGGTTTTTCGACAACGATCCAAACCTTGGACCTCCACTTATGCACCGCAAATCCACCACGACTCGCCTCGTTCACTTCCATTCAATTTTTTGCAATTTTCTGCCCCATGAACCAGGAAGTAGAGGGCGTGACTTAGGTGCCCCATCTCGAAAGGCCTAGGAGGAGATCCATTTTCTATTTTTACTGCCCTGCACAATAAAGCAACAAAGCAAGCAAGAAAGCATAAACGTACTTAGAGATTACTATAATCGGGCCTTGCTCTGCAAGCCCGCTTAATTAGTTACAATTGCACCATACACTAAATGCATGGCGTTAAAATGATTTTTAACACAGAGATATAGTTCTACCCTACTAAGCTAGCACTACTGAATCCTAATTAACAACAAAAGCATAAAGTATTCAGAGAAATCGGGAACGTTTATTTACAGAAGAGCATGGCCAAAATCAACATAATTCTCTCCATTGCAATAGGATAAATAGAAAGGAAATAAAAAGAAATAGAAAGGATTGGGAACAGTAGGCAAACAGTATGTAAAAGGTTTCAAGGTACAACAGAAATGTTATCATTTTAGGTACCATACAGTAATCCATCTGCTGAACATGTCACTATTAAGCTGGATTCAGTGGTGACAAGTCTAATGCAATGACGTGCAAAAGCATTTCAAATGCTCTCTGCTTCTCAGAGTTTGGGTGAGGTATCTTAGCATTAGAGGATGAGAAGTTAAATGTTCAGTGGATAAAATCCTGAGTTCAACAACAAAAGTCAGAAGCAAGAAGGTTCAACTTAAAGACAATAGTGTATTACGTACAGCATATCCAAACAGAATATATGCCCATGAAAAACAATATTTTTGAAAAAGTTTGTTAAAAAAAAAAAACGAAACACCAACGTGTCTTTTATATTACAAAACCAAAAGCTATATTCTTATGGGGAAAAAAAACTATCATTACTGTTATGCTTCCTGAGTGTCTGCTATTGCTTGCCAGTGTGAAGCTAAAGCTTTGAAAAACATTATTGAAGCTTGACCAATCAAAAGAAAATACAGCAAATTATGCACATCATCTTCACACGCATCTGCTCTCCTAGTTCCCAAAATAACCTTCTTTTGACGAAAAACAAAAAAAAAACTTAACCAGGGTCAGTTTAACATGTCAACAAAATAAAATAAAATGAAAAAAATAGCAAAAGAAATCCCTGGCATGTCAGCTACAAAAGACACACTGTCGACATTTGAAATTGTGTAACTAAGAAGGGCTTGTTTTTTTCGAAATCAAACCACAAATCAACTTATCTTAACCAAATTAAATTGATATAATGTGATGCAGCCACAAACACTTTTGAAGGGCATGTAAAAGCACAACCCACTAAATTGACATCATATCCTTCGTAAACATATCTTTAAAGCATCTTCACAGTATGCTTAGCATAAACTTGATTTAACCACAAGGGGACCAGACACAAATATCCCTTTTTCCTGTACATGATTTGATAAACCAAATATACAGCACTAATTGAACATTAATGCAAAATCAAAAAAGCGCAACACAAAAAGGTGGAACAGTCCATTCACATTCATTTTAACAAGTAATTCCGAAATAAGCACATTCCAAAACAGATGGACAGTAACTTTCCATGATATGTCAACAGATTTTGTCTTTTCACACTACTATCCCGATACCATGAGAAATCAAAATACACATGATCTTGACAGCCCATCTGACCTGACATTTTGAGGCAGCTTTTCTTGAAATACCAGGGATAGTCCTCGTCTATTATCTAAGGCATCAAGGTAGATACAATAAGCCCAGTAAGGGCACTTCTTCACATTGGGGTAAAGAAAAAAAACTTCTTTCTAAACTTATTCTGTACTAAATAGATAATAAAGAAGGATCACTGCTGGATGTGAAAGTCAAGTACATATTGTCTTCGTCTCACACACAGTGTGTAAAATAAGAAGGGGGAAAAAAGAGAAGACCATTCTGCTGAACAACAGGTCTTTCGGTACAGTGACTTACTACACCAATCGCCTTGAGAAGCATCTAATCAGACCCTATGCCACTGCTAAACCGTCAGGACATACATACATACTTTATAACATCACACTACAATCAGTCAGTTTTACGGGAACCATCATCTTCTGAAGAACCATAGTCTATTGCTGTCTCTCAGATAGCCAATACACTGTATCCAATAAGCCACACACACTGAAACATAGTGCTTTAAGTGCGCCATCTGAGACACTGAACCTCTCTATACAGTGGTCTTTCTTTATCCAGGAAAGACATACAGACTGAGGCACTCCTAGGGACATTCAAAGAAATCAACCCCCCACCCCCAATCCCAACCCCAACCCATCTTCACCATCAACAATAATTTCACTTCTTCCAGCACCTCTCTTTGGATGAAAGTGCTGAGGTAGAAAGATGTCATTGACATCAAAGGCCTGAGTTTCCCTGAATGGAAACGGTTTCTCCCCCCAAAAAAACAATGCCTGGTGCCACCCCAACTGTCTGGCACTGTATCTACAGGACATTGAGCCATTTACATGCAGCCATTTACAAGTATTTTTTTGTGACTCCACAGGAGCCACTTTTTTTCTCATCCTCAAGGAGTCACTGCTAACAAAGTCGTTTTCTTTTTTTATTTCTTCTTTTTATTACACCTCCACTGTCTCCTTTTAGCTTCTGAAGCTACTATGAAAGGAACAGGATAAGGCATAGCGTAAAAATGGTTTTCCCTTCGTCACTTCTCCATTGGCACTCTTTTTTAGCGTCACATTTCAGCCACTTCCTCCTTTTAGTTTTGGAAGGGAGTCGCTTAGAAGTGTTTGTTAAGCTTTCTTAATAGTTTTTCCAAACATTGGTACACTGCGTTATCCAAAATCCTCGACTTGCGGCCATGTAGAGAAAACAATAGTTTTCCCGCTGCCAGCCAAGGCACAACAACTTTTGAGGGGACATTTCCCCTTCAAAATCCTGATTGCAAATGAGTAAATGACCTTTGAATTGCGCGTGTGCGAGATATTCAACTAATCTTGCGACGTCATCACAAGATAGAGGACGTGAGTTTGGATAATGGAATGCACCCCATCTCTTCCTTTTAGGTCCTGAAGCGGTAGGAGATGGGCAGCAGGGGCCTGAAGCGAATCGTCTACAAGTTTTTCAATCGATTCGGAGGGTTTTTTTACAAGATTTTGAGACGTTTTTCGTCCATCTCTTCCTTTTACACCGTCCTGAAGCGGTAGGAGATGGGCAGCAGGAGGTGGGTCTTCTTCAGGGCCTGCACCTTGAGCTGCGTCTCCTCGTCCAGCGCCTTGTAGCAGCGCCGCGCGTAGTCCAGGAGCTTCTCCTTGCCCGGGTCGAACTCGCCCACCTCGGGCACCTTCTCGGGCGCCACCAGCAGCAGCTCGGCGATGGGCGTGGTGGAGGCCACCGTGTTGCGGTCCACGCCGTGCATCTGGAAGGCCTTGGACATGCTCTTCAGCTTCTGGTAGGTCACCAGGATCTTCTTGTAGCGCAGCAGGACACCTGCGGGGTCTTTCACTGAAACAAGAGGAGAAGTCATTTGGTCATTTTCTAGGGTTGTTTATGGGCATAGGGAGTGTGGCGAAGGGGGGTAGAGTTGCCCAGACGGGACTCGGACCCGGACCTTCTGGGGTAGTAAACTGGGGCTCTGACCGCTACACCAAAGAGCCAGGCTCGTTGGCGCGACAGTCAGAACACAACCGCAACCCTAGTGATGCTCACTGCATCACAGGGAGCCTATTCATTTATGGGGACTGTAGGGATCAAGCACTGGTGGCAACTCATTATATTACATTGCATTTGGCAGACAGCTTTTTAACCAAAGCGACTTGCAATCGAGGACAATCCTATCCAACATCATTGGCAGATATAAAGGGCACAGGAAATACACAGAACAAGTGTAGATGCTAATGCTATTATCTTATAATACCAATTTAAAACGATCACGTGTATTGTCCACTCCAGTCTTTCTTCAGTCACTCTCTTAATCCACATACTTGAATGAATACAGATGAGCTCTATTTGTAGAATTAATGCAAAAATAACACTACATTGCCACTATGCTGACACTGAAGAAGAGAGATGCCCAAAACATCTGCTAGGCGATGAAGGTGAATTTGACCATGAGTACTTTCTTTTGAGTTGATCTCAAAGCCCAACATGTGCAAAACCCAACCCCTGGTTTAAAGAGAAACACCCCCCCATCCATTTCCTGGCTATGTATGTAACAACAAATGGTCTTACCTCTTTGTCTTTCCATACCCCGCTTAATACGGAACAGACGTGTCCGCTTCACACATCCTCCTCCGGAGCTGGTTTTGTCTCCAGCCTTCCCCCTCTTGGACTTCTTGCCTCCATCGTCCTCTGACACCATCTCCTCCTCCAGGTATCCGTCTTCCTCCAGGTACTCCTCCATCACGTCCTCATACTCTTCAGCTGGCAACACGTGCACATTGACATACATTATTTAACACGGGGCAGGGGTGGGGAACCTTTTTCATTCGAGGGGCCACTTCAAATTCATCCGAGGGCCGTCAAAGTCCTCAGAGGGCCGCACTATGAACACAAACCAGGATTTCCCCTTGCACTTTAGGCCTATATTGAAGGCAGCCACCTTTAACAGACCCTACCTTCTCTAGGTCCCCTGAATATAGCTTAATTGTATTGTAAACAAAATATGTCATATTTCATGTGAAGGTGAATAACATTAAAATTACATCGGGGGGCGGATAAAACGGCCTCAAGGGCCGCAAATGGCCCTCGAGACATAGGTTTCCCACCCCCAGGCCTGGACTGGGAGAACAAAATGACCCGGGCATTTTTGGCCCAGACCGGCCCCTCATAATCAGTGGAGCACATCCGACTACTTATTGACCAAGCGGCCTATGCGAAAAGGCGCAATATTCATGCATGAATCTCTCTTTCAGCTACCAGAAAACACCAGGAAATGTGCGCTGACTATATCAACTATTTATTTAAAAATGAATCTTAGTTTGGGCAGTGGTTTAGAAATGCAATAGATGACCACACTCACAGCAAAAGTAATCTAGGCCTACTCTACTGCTTTCTCTAACTCAACCTCATCCTGGCCTGGTTTGACTAGATGAGAAGAGGGAGATAGATTATTTATCACAATGTAGCCTATGCAGCACTTGCAAAATATTCAAATTAATATAGTATTCAGTGTATAGCCTACTCATAAATTGACCTAGATTAATGTTAAATTGAGGGTTTCTTCTAACAGGTGCATTAGAAGAGGGGTTAATTTCCTGTTATCAAAATGCATCTCTCATTGCATAAGGAAGCTACTTTAATAGCTTGAATGATGAAAGAAAATCATGAACTGTAGCCTATCACCACAATCATTTAGTGTGTCAAATATGTTAAGAAAGCATTAACATACTGAAGTTTCAAAATGAGCAGTGCTGAAAGTGGTAAAAATAATCTACAGATAAAACTGTGTCAAAAGCTTATTCAAAAGAAATTCTTCAATCATTTATCATTTCTAATTGTCCTGGATAAAATAACAGCTGAGAGAGAGAGAGAGAGAGATGCTAGGTCTTTACCTACAGAATATGGTTTGATTGTGTTCCAAGAGGAGTTACAATTAAAAAAAAAATCTGTTTGCCAAATCTTTTCCACACGCGAGACGCGACAACCGTTACACGACATAGCCTGGACATTTTCACTGCGTGGTAAATGTGATTACGCAAACGATCACTGAATATTTAGTGAGAGTAGGCACGAGTTTGACAGTCTTCGAAACGCATTTGGTACACGGAATGCTTTAGAACAACACCACTGGTGTTCCATTTAATGCTATACATTTGGCACACTACCGTGGCTACTATATTGTTAATATTATTAACGTCAGTGGTTTGGTGTATGGAATGTTTGTCTTCTCAATTGCCCATGTCCGTGAGTCGTGCGACTGGTTCAAAGCACTCAAGCACACTTATGGTGTGGTGGAAATGAATGGCCTATTTAAGATTAATGTTTAGGCCTAATGCTGAAGTGAGAGTTGGGGAGAGGCATCCTAAAGCTGATTTCTCCAGCGCCTTCAACACAATACAGCCACTACTGTTGAGAAACAAACTACTGCAGATGGGAGTGGAGACTGGGCTGGTGAACTGGATCACAGACTACCTCACAGGAAGGCCCCAGTTCGTCAGACTAGGTGACCTCACATCAGAGACTGTAGTTAGCAGCACTGGAGCTCCACAAGGAACGGTGCTTTCCCCCGTGCTGTTCACCCTGTACACCACTGACTTCAACTACAACACGAAGACCTGCCACATGCAAAAGTTCTCGGATGACACGGCCATTGTTGGATGCATCAAAGATGGGCAGGAGGGGGAGTACAGGGGACTGGTGGAGAACTTTGTCAAATGGTGCAGAACCAACCAGCTGCGGCTGAACACCACCAAAACCAAAGAAATGGTGATTGACTTCAGGCGAACCACCCCACCCCTGGTGCCTGTCTCTATCGAGGGGGAGACTGTGGAGACAGTCTCCACATACAAGTACCTGGGTGTTCACCTGGACTCTAAACTGGACTGGTCTGCCAACTCACATGCACTGTACAAGAAAGGCCAGAGCAGACTCTACTTTCTGAGAAAGCTGAGATCTTTCAATGTCTGCAACAGACTCCTGCAGATGTTCTACCAGTCTGCCATGGCCAGTGTGCTCTCCTATGCTGTGGCATGCTGGGGTGGCAGCATTAGGAAAAGAGATGCTGGACGGCTCGACAGGCTGGTGAGGAAAGCAGGGTCTGTTGTAGGCACAGAACTGGACGCCCTCACAACCACAGCCGACAAGAGGACAATTGGCAGATTGGACTCTATTTTGGACAACGACAAGCACCCACTGTACCCAGTCCTCAACAACCAGAGAAGCCTGTTCAGCTACAGACTGCGCGCCATCTCCTGCAAGACAGACAGGCTGCGGAAGTCCTTTGTACCCAGGGCCATTCAGCTTTTCAACATTGCACAGAAGGACACACAAAGAGAGATCATCATAGGGGACTGGACTGCATAAACAGATCCCACTCCTGCATACTCTTTTTACCTGGACTCTCTACCCTTCGACTCCTTTTCAGCGGAATGCACAGCTGAGTGTGTGTGTGTGTGTGTGTGTGTGTGTGTGTGTGTGTGTGTGTGTGTGTGTGTGTGTGTGTGTGTGTGTGTGTGTGTGTGTGTGTGTGTGTGTGTGTGTGTGTGTGTGTGTGTGTGTGTGTGTGTGTGTGTGTGTGTGTGTAGATACTCAGTTTGCGATGTGTGTAACCCCCCTGACTACTGATACTCCTGGACTATGTACACTTTATTTTTGGTGTGTGTGTGTGTGTGTGTGTGGGTGTGTGGGTGTGTGTGTGTGGAGTGACACAGGGGGTGACTTGTGTTTAACCCCCCATCTCTTTTTCTAAGGAATACAATGGACATTGTTCTAGGAAAGAGACTATGGACACTCCTGGACACTTTATGGCCACCTTGTCTTGGCTACTATGTGCCACTTAGCTAAGGCACATGTGAACACTGTGGACACTTTACACTTTATATTTTTGGTGTGTGTGTGTGTGTGTGTGTGTGTGTATGTGTGTGTGTGTGTGTGTGTGTGTGTGTGTGTGTGTGTGTGTGTGTGTGTGTGTGTGTGTGTGAGAGAGAGAGAGAGATGCCTTGGCAATAAGTATGCAACAGCGAGCTATATATGATTATTTTATTTTATGTGTAAATATGTGTGTTATGTCTTGTGGACAATGTCTTTATGTCTTTATTTATGTGTGTATGCTACTTGACACCTTAATTTCCCCCTGGGATCAATAAACGATACTCTACTCTACTCTCTACTCTAAAGTTTGAAAGAACAGATCTTGACTTGACTCATACCCGTCAGGGCTCGTAGAGGCTACTAGGTACTGCCGCTTTCACCTGCTGTCTCCTACCGTGCTCCTTCACTTCCAACATGCAGAAGTTGTTGTCCCTCTCCTGCTGCTACAACACTACATGCGTGAACACATTATCTTGCCTCTGCTGCAAGTTTTTTTTTTATCCCTTTTCCGCAAGCTTTTCCACACCACCTTTTAGTTTTCGTCTCCCCATCGCTTGTGTCTCAAATTTGCGCGCGTAATGCAGGGTAGGGGTGGGGCCGCAATGAATAGTTAAGTCCGACTCAGATGCACCAATGGGACACCCCCTCCCTCTACCCCCTTTATGTGTGGGCTGATGTCATTGGAGGAGGGCCGAGGGCCATCAGCACGAAATTGTGGGCCGCCGGTCACATTTTTTTTAAACATTAATAACAATTATTTTTAAAAACCGACATCACCGGCCCTCTAGGGGCGTCGGCCCACCGGGATTTTGCCCGGTTTGCCAGATTGCCAGTCCAGCCCTGCCCACCCCTGATTTAACGCATCAAAGGAGTAGAACTTGCACACCATTGTAGCTGCATTGTGGGCAGATTTTTTTTTTTTTTGCCTTTTAACTTGGAGTGGAATGTCAACAACATTCCGTAATAGCAGCAACCAGTAACAAACAAACAAGACGATTAAAAAAAAACCTACCCTGAATGCTGCCTTGCATTTTCAGCCTCGGCTGCTGGCGGGCAACAGCGGAGCGCAGGAGAGGAGCGGTCCTGACCGGGAAGGGACTGGCTGGAGGGTTCGGGATGAGGCCTTGTGGAGACTCGGTTTGCCTCTCTAAAGGACAGCAGTGTAGGAGAGTGAGTGAAAGAAAGAAAGAAAGAAAGAAAGAAAGAAAGAAAGAAAGAAAGAAAGAAAGAAAGAAAGAAAGAAAGAAAGAAAGATGTCAATTAAGTGCTATAGGCAGAGAGCAAATTTCAATTTGGGTAGCTGGCTCATCCTCCATCAGTAAGGTGTGTGTGTTTGTAATATAATTTCAACATAATAATAACAATACATTTTATTTAAAATCGCCCTTCAAAATACTCAAGGACACTGTACAGAGACAAGCAATAATACAAAAAAACAAGACAAATTAAAAGCTCATAGATTGTAAACACAAAATAGTTAAAAAGTCATAAAGAATAGGCTTACGGAAACAAATGTGTTTTGAGTCTGGATTTGAACAGGGGTGGAGAATGTGATTGGTTGTCGAACGTGTACCCATACACTCCTGGCTCTTGGTGAAGGTGATGAGTCGCCAGCCAACAACCTTTATCTAAGCAAGTTTCTTTGGGTAAAAGAAACTGCTTGTTTAATGTAATGAAATGTGTATGTGACAATATAATGTTACATGATACAAAAACTGGCCTGGTTAACACCAGCCCCTATCAAGTGAGATACGGTCTGGAGACCTACCTATCTCAGGCTAGTGCTTTGGGATGAGCATCCATGCCGTCTATCAGATCGAAACGATTGTGCAAAGCAGCATGGGATTTCCCAGGCTATACAAAAACAGGTGTATACCGTTGAACTCTTGGCTACTGGTGATTGTAAACTGCTTTGGATGAAAGTGCATGTAATGTAATGCAATGCAATGCACGAATACATAGGTGCGCACCACTGAAACCCTGGATCTTGGTGATGAGGTGATTAGGAAGGTGGTATTGCAATCAGAGGGTCATACATGTGATTTGTGTTTTTTCATCACTATCCAATTTGGCTAATAGTTAATCTTACTAGTCAAACACACTCACTACCAGCCAAAGTGGCCTGTAAGTTTTGTTTTTCTGCCAGCTAAACAGATTTTTCACCAGCAGTTGGCAAGTTCGCGCGTGTTACTTTCCAGCCCTGGATATAATGTACAGTAATAACAGGGGGCAGCCGTCGCTGAGTGGTTAAGGAGATGGGCTTTAGATCAGAGGGCTGCAGGTTTGAATCCCACCCTTCCACTTCCTACCGCACTCTACCGCTTGAGCAAGACAGCTAACCCCACACTGCTCCAGGGACTAATGTAATGTAATGTAATGTAATGTAATGTGGGCTTCAAATTAACACCAGCCAACCCGCCAAATGCTGGTGAAATTTCAGTTTGGCTGGTAGAAAAGACTGACTAACTAGCCACTTTGACCCATGAGTGAGTGTTTGTTTGGCTAGTGAGATGTAGTAAGTGAAGAATTCTTGCACACCTCCTAGCTCAGGTGTGTAGGAGCAAGATTAGAGGCTAGTGAGATTAACATCTACTGCTAGCAGAGGCAATCGAGGTCAACATCTACTGCCCATTATGGCTGGTGATGAAAAAAATTAATTTAGAGTCCTGAATGTAATGTAATGTAGTGTAATGTAATAGTTGTGTACCAATGAACTCCTGGTTCTTGGTGATGTTGATGAGCCGGTCGAGCTGGCAGCGTAGGAAGTCTCTCTCCTCCTCCAGGTCCTCGATGCGCTTCTGCTGCCAGGAGTTCTTCTCCAGGGAGATCTGCAGGTGCATGCGCAGGTTGGCGATCAACAGGTACGAGTCGCACGGCGCCTGTTGTCCTACACTTAGGTGACCTGTGGAAACGTTGATAGATGAGACTAGAGAAGAAGAGGGAGCAGAGGAAGAGAAGCTGGATTGTGAGCGGTCATGTCAAGTGCTGACAGTTGCAGCCACTGTGTTCAATCGGTTCATTGTCAGCACACAGTAGACTTTATGACTAAGCTATGCAACTGGAGAGTCTCAATACTAAAAGAGAGGGGGAACAAAACAGAAAAAGTAACATGAATATTAAAGTCATATTGAGTTAAACTCCCCCTTGTCATTACCAGGGGAAGAGAAGCTGGATTGAGGCCTAATGCCATGTTCCTTCTGTCTGTGATTGCTACACAGGTGCTTCACTATTTCACTGATCAGGTGGTTCAACGAATGGGCTGGAACAAGCACATGGCAAAACTTCCCTGAACCCTGGAATTAGGCCTCTAGTTATTACACAGTTTGTAGAGGGAAATGTGAGAAAGAGGGCGAAAATAAAAAAAATAAGCAAACTACACCACGCCTAGTAATCTACCTTCAAATGGTGGCTCGTTTGGATTCGAACCGTTTGTTGCTGGATCACCGGAGTTGTTGCTTGTGCCATTCTCGAAGGGAATGGATATTTCAAAGCCCCCTTTCCTCTTGTCTGAAAGAATAATCATGTGTTAAACATAAAGTAAAAGGTTAACAGGCCATATAACCCCAAACATCTACCAACAGACGTGCAGGGTACGTTTCATGCTTCATGCCCCCCAATAAATAAACGTACAATACCTGGTGTGGTCCCCGTACTGGAGTGGGCATCAGCCATGATGTGCGTCGCACTCTCCGACGTTCTAAAATGTATCCGTGTGGCAGACAACAATCTAGGACACAAACAGAAACAAATGTATCGAAGTGTGGAACCCAATGATATAATTAGTAGCACAGGTGGCGTATGTAGTAACTAGTCAGGCTGAAGAATGTTTCAACCAGTGTGGCGACAATTTGTTAAAAATGTGCACAGGTTTCAGTGAGGTTAGTCTACTTGCCAGCTCAGAATCAAATGCGTGTCTTGCACCAATCTAGGCAATGCTAAATTAAAATGTAGTGGCCGCACTGTCCATGCAGCATCCTAGTAATTACTATATAACCTGCAGCTTCCACACCGCTACCAATTGTTAACAGCCAATGGCATCATCCATGCTACAAACTGTTAGCTTTAAACTACCTAGCCGTGCAAACCAGCAAGCTGACCCCTTCCCATTTTTAATTTTATTTGACCGTCCACGAATCAACGCAAAGTGCCTTGTTTCGAATGTAATCCAACAATGTGGGGAACAGCAGGGGAAGTGTTATAGCCTATGTACCTCACACTACCAATAGGCTACACATTTCCAACTTGTTCCCAAAGCGTAAACTTTACAATAGCGCCATCAAAGCATGGCCAGCGAGTCCCCAACTTATTGCCAATACCGCTTTACTCTGAGTGTGTATCGTCACCTTTACGGTCGTCCAAAACAATCTTAGCATAACGTTCAACTTGTAATTCCCTTCTCCCAAGAATAATACAAGCGTGTGTGGATGCAAACTTAAAACCTCCTCCGCCTCAGTCAGCGCATCATTTCCGGCCACTCCACCAGTTGTTTATAAGAGGTGGTCTGCCAGTTTCGCAAGCTTTGCAGAAACGAAAAAATAAATCAAGGGACCGCTTAGAGTATGATTTAAATTGGGAAATAAATGAGTACATGTTTAACTACACCATGAACAGTTATTGTTATTATTAATTAGTAGCAGACTGGACACATGGAGTAGTGCGTAAACATGGTACAACGCGAAAAAATGCCTTTCACTTTAGTCAATGCTGGTAGGCTACAGAGGCTTGTATGGGCTTTTTAGATAATAACCTTCCACATGCCCAGATGAAAATATGCAATTGAATAGAAACAGCCTCCAACATAGTCTGCAATGATAGATTGCAAATAGTTAACGGTGTTAAAGATTGTGCATTGATTGAGGCTACCTGCCTCAGGTGAACATATGGGGAGGGGCGGATGCTCGTTGAATACGGAAGTAGGCTACAATAGCTTTTGTCGCAGGTAAAGAACACACAGAGATCAGAGCTGAAAATAACGAATTGGCATTTAAAGTTGGTATGTTTAACTATCTATTACTAAATTCGCAACCACGCAGCACATAGGCTATGACTTGTTTGTAGATGGCTCAAGGCCGAACAACGTTTGTGCCATGTAGAAACAGGGACTAAGGTGGCGTCCGCATAAAGGCCAGCCAGTTCTGTCATTGTTTTGTTTTCAGTGTAATTATACAGATATAAAGTAGAAAGACAATTCAATTTAAAAGGCGTTTAATACCTTTAGTGTCATCAATTGATTGCTGTTTTTTTTTTAACCTTTTTTATATATACATATGTCAAGGTGTTAAGTTTCCAGTGCTATCCATCCACAGGCAGTAATAATGGACAGTGTTATTCTGTTAAACATGGCTTACGTGTAGTTTGTTGAAGGGCTTATATTCATCATGCTGGCGAATGAAAGGTGTTGTCTGATGGTCAAAGAAACTCTTTGAATATTCCAGACTGAAGGAATAGGAGTTTGTTTCTGCTATATTTCACCTAGGCTATATAAAGAGGTTGTTTCCCCATATAGGCTAATATTGTGTTTTGTGGTACCCAACAAAACCAAATATGGAAAATAGTTTATATGTGTATTACTAACAAGAAAGTGGTAGAAATCTATTATCATTTAACCTGCACCGCCACCTTTAAGGATTAATTTATTTTGCCACTGTGCACAGTGTGGAATAGGCTATTGTTGTCAGAGGTCATATCTAAATTGAATGTGTCCATTTTTTTTTATTATTTTCCGGTAAGCAGAAGACATCCGTATGAACCCATTAGGCCTACCCCAGTACATTAACTGTTGTCTATTAAACTGTTATTTAGTCACCTACATCTTGATTAACGAGTCGATTTGGTATGGTATCCCAAACCAGTGCTAGTGTTAGTATCCCAAATTGGTGTTTTTCAGCTAAGTTAATGTTTGTTTGCAGTATGTTTGCAGAGTGTGCAATATGTTTGATCTGCTTAATGTCTGCAGATACAGTATGGTTCATTTGTCTTGCATTGTGTATATGTAGACTAGACTATGTGTATATAGAGGTTAATTTCCATCGGGATCATAAAGTAACTCTACTCTGATACTGTACTACTTTGCTCTGTTCCAGGTCCGCAACTAACCAACCATGGCCAGATGTGCCGGCCTGTCCCACTGCCAACTCGCCCTGGCCTTCGCCCTGATTATGGACTTGCTCGGTGTTGCCGCCCTGCTGACTGGGGTGTTCGCCACGCTGGAGATCAAGGGTCGGGATTTCGGCGACCTGTTGGTGTACACGGGAGCCCTCTTTGTGCTGATGTCGCTGGGCGGCTGGGTCATGTGGTACAGCGGGAATATCGACGGCCTGACGTCTCGCAAGGACTTGGGTCACATCAGCAGCGCAGTGGACAGACTGGCGAGGAACCTCAGCCGCAAGATCACCCGCGGGCACCACCGCACCCACAGAGGGCCTTGAGGTTGGGGATGATGCGGAGGGCATTCTGTGTGTGCTAGCAGGTGACTCATTGTGTCATTAATATTTGAGGACTCAACTGTTTTCTGCTCCTGGTTTGGAAATTGTTCACTAGGCCATCACATACACTGCAATACACAATCATGTCTTTACATTTCTTCAAATATATCAAATCAAATATCATGGTTTACATTCAGCGAAACAAAGCTTAAGTGTAACAAATTCAATGCACATCTTCAGAGGGTATGATTTGGTCTTTCACTATAGGATATTTATGCTCCTCTACCTATAGGGCAGTCATGGGTAAGTGGTTAGGGCATAAGACTTGTAGCCCAACGGTTGCCGGTTCGACTCCCGACCTGCAAGATTGGTGGGGGGAGTAATTAACCAGTCCTCTCCCCCATCCTCCTCCGTGTCTGAGGTACCCGCCGCACTGCTCCCTTGGGGGCTGCCCCCTTGCACGGGTGAGGCATAAATGCAATTTCGTTGTGTTCAGTTTGCACTTGTGTGCTGTGGAGTGCTGTGTCACAATGACAATGGGAGTTGGAGTTTCCCAGTTGGGCTTTCACTTAACTTCACTTTTCTATGGAATAACCGGCTTCCATTATGTGATGAAGAAAGAGAGACAGAGCAGTCATTAGTAGTCATATGTTTATGACAAGTCATATTATCATGTTATCAGACATAGGCTATAACATTTCCACAATTCTACTGTATATGTCCCTGGTTCTAAGATCAGACGTTTGTCTTGTATCAGAATCTTGGGTGAAAATATGTAACGGGGGACGCAGTGGTTCAATGAATGAGCTGAGCCACTGTACCATTACGGCGGCAACCCAGGTTGAATTCAGGCCCGAGGTCCTTTGCAGATCCTTCCCCTCTCTCTCTCTCTCTCTCTCCCGCTGGTTTCCTGTCACACTCACCCTGGTGCTCGCACAGGGCGCCATGGCAGCCATGACAGCTGTGACTGCCCCCGTTACTCTGGCTACCACACCCATTGCATGCCAGGGGGGCTTCAGCATGGCTGTTTATTAGCATTGCTAATCTGAAACCCTGTGGTTACACCTTATTAGGGTTATATGGAGGCCACATTTTTTTTTTAACTTAATTTTGTCAGATGTACATAAAACACACATGAAGTGGCAATTGCATGAATGAAAACAAATTATTTGATATAATAATTTGTTCATTTGCTGTTTAAGGGAACCCTTGGCCGAGGTAGGCCTACTGGTAATAGGCATAAACGGCCATCTGGGTACTTTGCTCGTAAATGTGCATTACGCCCCTTTATGGGTGAAAACAAACCGAATGTCTCATCAACTTGCATGCAACATCGGCTTGTCTAAATGAACACAGTCCATGCTTCAGCCACGGCTGTTTGGCTCTATTATTTGAACAACCAGCAACACAACACGTTTTCGGCATGTTGCGCGTGAACAACGCTAGTCTACAGGTCCGTATCTTTTGTTTATTAAACCCCAACATCACCAATTGACTTGCATGGGTTGTTTTCCCCGACAAATGGGTGTAACGCACATGGAAAACGTCACGCCGTTCATGAGTATAGCAGTATAGTATGGTTGTAGTAGGCGGTCTCACAGCAATGGAAACTGAATCCTCATTTCTCTTTCAAATACATTTCTTCAATAGTCATGAATATTATGGAAAAATCCTTGAATGGAAAGCCACTACATTTTAGATACTAATGCCTGTTTTGTCTGCCCTCTCTCCATTCCAGGTAAATGGAGAATGTACAAATTACATCCTGCAAACCAAAGGTCAAGTTTCAAGGTCAAATACCAAGGGCATGACTGAACCCATGGTAGGATTTCAACGTGTGTGGAATAACTCTCATCGCTCAGAGCCAGCATCATCCAACAATGTACACAACAATTTCCACTCACTAATTAGTAAGTGGACAGCCAAATAACAGGACTACATACGCTCCCATTCTAGTTCATTTAACAAGCATCAGTGTTGGCATTTTACCTACAGTAGTATTAATGGTCGAAATTGATGTTTTTAATGGTAAATGTTTTGTGAACTCGTATTCCTATGATCTGTTTTTATCTGTTACGAAGTTGTTGTATATTACAATAAATTCTTGTGAACATTTCACCTTGGCATTCGAGCTCTGAATGTATTTTCAAATGCACACGTTTAGTCAAACAGAGAGATTGAACTCCCACAACCTAGTCTGGCTATTGCCAGACTATAACACAAGCGAGATGTAGTCTAGGTAGATGGTTCCCAGACTAAATCTCACTCGTGTTATCGTTTCATTTTCTCCTAGGGAGGTCAATCTGAACCATTTAAAATGCTAAAGCTTGATTGAAAGCTCTTTTCCTAACTGCTATTGGATCTGTAAACAAACTACAAGCGTCTGTTTGTGTAATAATACATCTTGCCCTACCTCCCCATTTGGAGGGAGGGATCCCAAGCTCAGGCGAAGATTTCAGCCAGGGTTTCTAATAGAAAAAAAAAACAGATTGACCAGGACTTTGCCACGAGTAGTCTGGGAATTCCCATGATATCTGTTATGCTCAATCAAATGAAGCACGTTTCATATTGGAACTAGAAGCACTCAGAAACTGCAAAGTGCAAACCTCCCGCCAAGGCCATGGGGTCACTGACGCTAAACCATCTACACGCTGTGGAATCCTATGTCTATAATATAACTTACAATGATGTTTGCTCAGTAGTAAAAGCTACCTTAATTTGTCTCCTCATACTTTTTCTATATTCCCCTGTATTTTTCCACATTCTGGATCACCAGTTCCGGAATCCACATCCGATCATCACTTGCTGTCTTTCTGAGTTATAAACTGGAATATAAAAATTTGACATCACTTTTTGAGTTATCCTGTTGACAGAGAGACAGACCGACAAACAAACATACAAACCAACACAACCGAAAACATAACTTCCTCGGCAGAGGTAATGAGCAGAACACACAGCATGGCATTTCCCAGGCTACCCATGACCACAGTCCTGGTCAAGCGTTTCCCAGCATCACCTGTAGGTGGCGCCACAAACCCCTGCAGTACTACAGTTGTGTAATACTGTATATTGCAGGTCCTTGCTTGGATGGAACGTGTTGGTTTCTGTTGGGTTACCTCTGGTCACAAACTAGGAGCTCTAGAACGCATCAGGGATCTGTGTACTGGGTCTGTGTTTTAAGGAGGGCTGGTGTGCCAATATGGGTCACTCCATGTCAAATTATCAGACACTCTCAGAGCACATCATCAGCACATATTTGATTTTGAACAAATCTAGCCACTACAGTTATGTAAGATAACTGAACTGTGGCCCTGCCACAGCCAACCGGTAGGGCACTCGTCTGCCATGCGGCTGACCCAGGTTCGAAGTCCGCCCCGGGTCCTTTGCCGACCCCCCCCCCCCTCTCTCTCTCCCAATTCGCTTCCTGTCCAACTCTCACACTGTCCTATCAAATAAATTCGAGAAAGACCAACAAAGAAAAGAAAACTGAACTGTGAATTTTGCATCGATATTAAGGGACAGACTATGTCTGGGGGTACTTTGCCTTTGTCATTTTGTATGTAAATAAACCAACTGTGCTATCTGTGCAAATGAGGTTGTGAGTGTCTTGACATGGAATGACCTTTGTACAGGGTGGCTGTGTTGTGTAGTGCATGTTGTCAGTAGTCGTTTGGCAAGGGGGGATGTTTTCCCCAACTAAGACGGTGGACACCTGTGGCACTTCACCCATGTTTTGCTAACGACAAATCATGGACAACAGAAAAGGGTGTGCCAACTTGATTCACCCACTGAGTGGTCAGATCCAGTATAGCGTGGAGGAGTCAAATAAAGACAGTTAGCTGCCAGCTCAAAGCGTGGACCGCAATAAATAGCTACTAGTTCTATATTGGGAGGCCGTACACCGAGGGTGCTCCCAGTCGTAAGCTTGTTTGGGGGATTATAGTCATTAGCTGATCTCTTGTTAGGTATCGCCAGTGTGCTGTGCTGTGCTGTGCTTTCCCCTCTCTCTCTCTCTCGCTCTCTCTCTCTCTCTCTCTCTCTCTCTCTCTCTCTCTCTCTCTCTCTCTCTCTCTCTCTCTCTCTCTCTCTCTCCACCTTGTTTCTCTCGTTCCCTGGTGTCAACTCTCTCCTAGGCGTGTCGTCGCCACGGGTCTTGGCACCTGTCTATCACCTCCTATACTGTATGCTCCTATATGCTCCTCCTTTGGTGCTGAAATCCTCACATGCTCCCAGTCAAGACTGTCTCTTTAAGTTTGCGACGTACGTAGGCACGTAGGTGATGGAGCATACTGTATATATAGCCTTTGGCTCTGAGCATGTTAGCATGAGAATAATGCTGTGTGCAGTGCAGGCCATGCTTACTCATGAAACCTTGCTCTCTTGGTCTGTTTTCTTGGTTTGGCGCTCAAAGCCAGATGCCCTTTTTAATTTTTAAATCAAGCCCTGACCATACTTGTGTGTAGCTACAAATTGTGGTCCCCTATTAAAAAAAAATGTTTTGAGGCTCTGTCCAAACCATTTCCTTTTGTGGGTCCCGGTGAGACTGTCTAGTCCTTTCAATCATTGAACTCACCCCCTCAGCAGCATCATTACACAGTTCACCTGTCCTACTCCGCTCCCACATCTGTTTCTTGTTACTCCTGTTATCCAGATGATGCATGGCCTTGGCAATACGAAACGGAAATGGTAGTATTAAGAGATGGTTAGGACCAGGCTACCTTGGCACCACATTAGAGTTTTTTGTTATTTTTAATTACCATTTCCGACCGGCCATGCATGGTGCCTGATAGGTATTTCCCAGATACATGTCAAAGGTCAGGATTTGAAGCGGTTCTGTCAGGATAACTCTTGAGTCCATCGCCGTTAGAATCCAAAGGATGCTAAGCTGCTAAGTATGTCTTAAGAAGTATTAATAGTCTGCGTCCCATCGCAGCTCAGTGAAATTATTGAGAAGGGGAGAGGAGGCTCCCAGCCACAGTCAAGAGTGCACACCTCAGAAACTTCTATGAACAAGCATGTGCTAACACAGCAGTATTTGAGTACCCCCGTCCCCAATCATCCTTTATATATTTTTTTCTCAATCCGAATGTGACTATGTCCCACACATTTGTGACATTTTCCACACACAACCTGCAGTGTGCTTGCGTATCCCGTATGGTACGTGTATCTTTGGTTGGGAATCACTGCGCTACAAGGACACTATTATTTATACGGCACGTCAGTCGTAGATAAGCTAGACAATAATGATTTGCTGACACTGACATACTCAACCAAACAGTAACACAGGCAAAACGCATGCTGTATGCTTCTAGGATACTGTATGTTGAAACACTTACTTATAAGGCAATCAATACAGGTCTGCACAAAATATGCAATGAAAAAGTGTTATGTGTTATATTTATGAATAACACATATTCATTCATGAATAACACACCATATGTTATTATATGAGTCCTAACCTAAAGCAACAGATTAAATTAAGTGAACAGATCACTTAGCAAAACGAAGCTTTTCAATTATGCTCAAGAATAAGACCCTGAAGGTCACCGGCAAAGTATAAAGGTCTCTAAATGCCCACTAAAGACCCAAGACCCCCAGCTTAAACTAATGCAATATTGTAAGTAGCCCACAAGCCCTTAGTATCCAGACACAAGGACCCCATGCAGAGTTGCCCTAACAGGACGATGAATAAAGAGGGAAACAATTCATTGAACACAGACATAACATGACACAAGTGAACAACAAAGTGGTCGATTCAAATATGGTGGTGATGTCTGATGGACAAGAAAGATGGGCCATAAGAAGTTCATTTTAGGTCTCAGTGCGCCTCCCTCCCTCCCCCACCCCCCCTCCTCCAATCCAGCTAATTGACTTACAGCCGCAAGCCAAGGTGGAGCTTCTCCAGTCCGCAGTCCTCCTACTTGCAGTCACCTGCCAAAGGATTGTATGCCCACAACCTTGGTTAGTTCGTTATTTCTTGGATCAAGCAGGTAAGTGATATCTTGGCTATAATGACTGTTTTTCTTGGGCTTTGTTTTTATGGCTATTATGTACTCAGGCGCACTCTGTTTTATGCTGGCTGTGTTAGCTGTCTTTATGGTCCTGTGTTTGTGAAGTGTCATGGGTTTATCTGGCACCGCTGTCACAGGCCACCACGGAGTATTTGTAAGGGCTTAGAAGTACTGCTGTCTTGCTCTCACACACGTCCCATGTTAGACTTGAAGTATTCTCTTTTGTATTAGCTTCAGTTTGAGTTACTTGTGTGTGTGTGTATGTGTGTGTGTATGTGTGTGCGTGCGTACGTACGTATGTGGTAATCCGGTTGGCATTCGATTAAGATGCCTAATTGGAATCCCAATTAAGACTTTCCATGTGGATGAGTAAATATGTGTCCCAGTATTACAAATGAACACCGACATTCTGATTTCTCTAAAAACACATGTGCCTGCCGAAGAGTGGCTCACGTGTAGACTGTATCCTAATCCACTATTCCTATTTGCTGTGCTTAGGGCTTACACTAGACAAGGTTGTTATTTATTTACTTCTTGGTTTTACAGACCCATTAAATCTAATAATGTGGTAGTAATCATTTCGCCTGATTTCTGACCCCCTTTTCAGTGTTGGAAACTGGCTGATGCCATTCGTCGTGTGGTAGGCCTGGATAACAACATAATTTCCCTTGCAGCAGGCCTAGATGAAAGTGTCATTCCCCCTGTAGTGGGCCTAAATGAAAGGGCAGTTGCAGTGAGGCTAAGTGAAAATATTAGCTGCCATGTGTGTATGCAGGGGATGCTGTAAGTAGCCTGTTGAATAGGAGTAACTGGAATATGAGTTATTTCTTTGGAGATGACTAATTATTCAATGAATTGCCTTCAGTAATGTAAAGTGTGCTCTTTAGCTTAATAGCTGAATATCTGGACTATATCGTCAAGAGACTCTAAATGAACCTTTAAAGCTTTTTGTGGTGAATGGCTTACCGCAAAAGGATTTCAGTGCTGACCAAAATTTCCCCCAACTGCTCACCAGAGGGCAACAGAGTACAGAAATTAGTTCAGAAAACTGTGAGGGCCCGACTGCACAGGTTACTTGGCATGAAGGGTGGTATGCGCTTAATTGAGAACTCCAGTAAGTGACTTTCGATTAACCAAGTAAATAGTAAGTTTGTGATACCTTTGTTCCTGAGGTACATATTAAGAACTGTGAGAGTGAAGAGCAGATTACAATACATGTTGTTTTGACTAATGGTTTATACTAAGTAGACTGAGCAGAGAAGAGTATTGTGTATTAATCCATGGGGGCCCCCAGTATTGGGTCGACTTTACACTGTATGGCTTCAGGAATGCCGGCACGGTGCACACTGACCAGGGGCCCTATGATGGCCAACTGCAAACCTGGCAAATCCATTGTCCTACCAACTCCCTAACCATTGGTCAGCCACCACAGCTGGATCTTGCATCATCTTGTCCATTAAAAAACTGTATCTGCTCCACTGTTTAGATAGTGAGCAAAAAGGCTCACAGGCTACTTACAGTCAGTTCCCCATGCTGTGTACACTGTATTTGCCTATTTCTAAATGCCTTTTCTCTTTTGTTTTCAGAGTCAGGATAAAGGGAGAGCACTGAAGGCCTTCTAGGCACAGAAGGCTCCCTTATTTCTACCAGTGGAAGGCTACCTGAGGATACCCCCAGGGACACACGCATACTCAGCAGTATACTGTATAGCCAAAGGACCCGTTCCAAACTATTAGGCCATGGGCAACGCCAAGAGCGGAGCGATGTCTAAGGAGCTTCTGGTGGACCTCAAGCTCAGCACCAAGTTCAGCGAGGCGGAGATCACGCAGTGGTACGACAACTTCCAGAAGCAGTGCCCGTCGGGCCGCATCACGCCGGCCGAGTTCGAGTCCATCTACGCGCGCTTCTTCCCCGAGAGCGACGCCAAGAGCTACGCGCAGCACGTCTTCCGGTCGTTTGACACCAACGCCGACGGCACGCTGGACTTCAGGGAGTACATAGTGGCCTTGCACATGACGTCGTCAGGGAGGATGACGCTGAAACTGGAGTGGGCCTTCTCGCTGTTCGACGTGGACAAGAACGGATACATCTCAAAGTCGGAAGTGCATGAGATATGCGCGGTGAGTTTGGCCATACACACACCCAGGTGACCTATACACATTACCTTTTCACAGGGTTATCTGCTAAGAAACATGTGACTTGAGGGTTCATATCAGTACATACAGTATGGCTCATTCTTTTGAAATGGTTGTGGGTAGACCCGAGTTCGTTCTCCCATTGTCCGTTGTGAATAGAGATGCACCGGATCCTGATTTTTAGGATCCTGCCGGATACCGGATCCACTGCTTAAGATCCTGCCGGATCCTGAACCGAATACCGGATCCTACGAAACGGTTGAAACACATAGCCTACTCGCACACGTGGGCCCTTTTTATTACGTTGGCTCAAACTATTTTTTAGACTCATTGGCTTACTGCCACACTGCCTGCACTGGCCGCTTCCAAAGTTATTTCACTCCATGCAGCAATTGGGGTTGTGAAAGACTGACTGAAAAACCTAGGCTAGAGATGCACCAGATCCTGATTTTTAGGTAACTGCCGGATACCGGATCCACTGCATAAGATCCTGCCGGATCCGGATCCTGTGAAAAACCCTATTATCCTGCCGGATCCGGAACCGGATCTTGGATCCTGTGCATCTCTAGTTGTGAATACCCCCAAGTCCTCAGTCGTCCATGATTCCTTGGTTCCTCCGTTCTCACTCCTCCTGCCATTTAGGAAACAAAGAAGGAGGATCCATCAAAGGAGGATGGAGGAATCAAGTACCACTTGTAGGCCTGCCTTTACACCAGAGGTTCTCAAGCTTTTTTTGAGCAAACGCCACCTTCATAATCCTCCAAAGGAACCCTTGACCTCATTATATGCCTGCCAACGCACCCTTAGTATCAAAAAGTTAGCTACTGAGTTTACCCCCTCTTACATGTCTCCCTCTCAATGCCCCCCAAGGGTTCCCTAATGCCACAGGGGGGGCTGTAAAGCCCCTGTTGAGAAACACCCCTCTACACCAGTTGTCTCCAAATGGCGGCACACAGGCCAGATCAGGCCCAGACATGGCAAACATATGGCCCGTCATGAGGAACAAATGACAAATTTGATGTGCTATCTGTGGCCATACAGTCGGGCGATTATTTTTTTGGCCCTTGGCCTCATTTGCGCAACATAATTTGGCCCTTGGGGAAACATAATTGGAGACCACTGGTATACACCATCTCACCCTCCTCCCCTCATACCACTCCACATCACCCCACATCACATCACATCACATCACATCACACCACTCCACACCACTCCACTCAACAACACACCTCAGCACATCACACCTCTCCACATCACACCAGCCCACATCACATCACATCACAACACTCCACACCATTCCACTCAACACTACCCCACACCACATCACCCCACATCACATCACACCACCCCACACATAGCACCTCACATCACACCACTCCACACCACACCACTCAACACCACACCTCACCTCAGCACATCACACCACATCACATCACACCACCCCACCCCACAGCACATCGCACCACACCACTCCATTCCACACCACTCCACACCACTCCACTCCACATCACTCCACAGCACAACACAAAACCGCTAAAAGTGCTTCGATTGAATCCGTGCATACGTCACGTCCCATGTGTTAGATCGCAGTCCACTGCGAAAGGGAACCGCATCCTCCATTTCACCCATGGGAAACAACCAGTCAATGTCAGTGGTGCATTGGGCATGACGCTGCACATTGGGAAAATTTGGTTGAGTCACAGTTGAAACGTGACATCCAGGGTCACAGGTTCTTTACCTCGTTTGGCAGGCCACTGCTGCCCCACTAGACGAGGATTCCCCAACCCTAATCCGGCCCTCACCCCAAGACGCGGAGCAGTCACATAATGACTCATGTTGCTGATGTTTGAATTCTTAAGCTGGGCTCACTAGAACTCCCGAATATAACCACATCACCCCTATTCTCAGATCTCTTCACTGGCTCCCAGTTAAACAAAGAATTGAATTCAAAATACTCTTTCTTGTCCATAAATCATTAAATAATCTAGCCCCTCCCTATATTTCTGATCTAATTTCTCTTCATAACCCAATCCGTCACTTAAAGTCTAAATATCTTCTTCTCTGTAGCTTATATTTCATGATTTTAACTCTCTTATTTTTTACTGATCTTCTGCATTTAAATTTATTTTATTGGGTTGTTAATGTTTTTAATTGTTTTTTTAATTGTTACTTGTGTTTCTTTTACCTAATAAGCGCATTGAGTCTATGTGAATATGAAATGTGCTATACAAATAAAATTTGACTTCACTTCATGCAAGTTATACTGAAGAAGAGGAGTGTCCGTAACGTCTTACTAGAATCTCTTCAAGCTCCAAAAATACATCCAGTTGCAAGTTATTTCCTTTGGGAAAGTGGAACACAATTTAGAGAAATTAAATGGCCCTGATCATCCTTGCCACAAAATCTCGATAACATTCAAATGGACATGTGAAGACAACAAAACGTCCAGACTGAACTGAAGGAGCATTTTAGGTGAAAGGTGGAGCAATCAGTTGAAGGAGAGGATTGTGCACATCCCAGGGAAAGGTGCAGGTCAGGACGAAGGCCAACTGTAGTTTTCAGAGTGAGAAGTCCACACACTTCGAATCCTTTTTGTTGTGTTTTATTTTTTCAGGATCCCTGCCATGAAAAAATAAAACACAACAAAAAGGATGCTAAGTGTGCAGACTTCTCACTCTGAAAGGTGAAGTAATGTCACGTCCCCAGATTTGAAGTCTAGTTATTCGTCTGTGAAGATTCCCGCTCATCCAGGTCATGTTTTCCAAAACATGCGGCTCCTGAACCAAGAAGCTTCATCTTACAACCAGCCAGAGGTGGCAAAAGTTAAAGTTAAAGTAAAAAACAAAACCTGCCATAGTTTCCTTCCAACACAGGTAACTAGGAGTAACTGGTAGGGCTGCACAATTAATCGAGAAATAATCAAAATCGTGATAAAATAGTGAAATCGAACTCATGATTTTAATCGTGATTTAATCGTGGCAATAGTGACCTACTTTTGAGAGCGTCCTTGAAGCCAGAACATATTGACAGGCTGGTGTTTCTGGCCAGAAATCTGTTCACTTGAGTTTCATGCTATTGCCTTTACTGTACATAATTATTACAAATCATTTTATTTCGCTCATCCCGTATGTAATTCATTCTTGGTTATATTTCATCTTGTTATAATTTTCAAAAAAATCTGCAAAAAATCAATAATCGTGATTAATAATCGTAATTATGATTTTGACCAAAATAATCATGATTATGATTTTTTCCGTAATCGTGCAGCCCTAGTAGCTGGTATACAGTTGCTCTATAGCAGTGTATTTGATTCTGCACTGGTTGGATCAAATTTGTGGGGTTTCTTTTTAGGTTTTTAGTTTTTTTCCAGTAATAATAACGTCTAGCCACTTCATTTGGTACAATGGAATAACTGGTGTAACCGCTATTCAATATCATGTGCTAGTGTTGTACTTTTACCTTGAATTTACTTCTACTTTGACGTTGGTCGCCTCTGTGACCAGCACTGGTGGAGCTTCTTGAATGAGAAAGGTCTTCAAGTCCAGTGCCGTACAGCTATTCCTGATAACTATTTGGAAGATGTACTAAGCCTACATTTTTTTCTTTTTGTCACTAAAATGTCCTGTATGAATGAGACAAGACACTTCACTGACTGATTAAAATAAGCCCAGTTGTGAATCAGAATACTAATTTGATGGAGGAGATCAGTGGTCTTCAGATCATTTGAACATGACTGAGAAGAACAGAAGAACTCTAAAAAAGAGATATATGACCGACGTCTGTCAGTCCAGTCCATACAGGTCAGAGTAAACATCTGACTAAATAAACGTAGCTAACGTAATCTAACGTAATCTAACATAAATAAATGTGTTATAATAATGATGAAATAAGTGAATAAATTATGCTTTGCCGAGGGATGCTTTTATCTATCTACTGTACAAGACTGTACTGTATAGCCTATAGTTAGTCTCCATAAAGCAATGTGGGCATATATCCCTTGCCAAACACAAAGGCTCTTGAGCCATGGATGGTGATGTAGGAGAGCACTTGTTGTTTACCCCATACTCACAATCTCCTGACTGGTATGGTTTGACCAGTCCTCTGACCTTATTATCCCAAGATCAGCTCCATAACCATTAGGGCCCTGTTGTTATGTAAGAGAGATGTCAAGTACAATACAGGTTGTTTGGGTGGTAGACTTAAGATGTTTAGTAGTGGACTACTTTCTATGCCTGTACTGGATAGGCCTACTAAATTTGGTGCACTTAGTACTGCCCTACAAAGGCAAAGTGCAATAACTACATATTTTGTCAAAATTGAGTATAGACTGAAAATGTTCTTCATTACACCTCCTCTATCTTGCGACGAAGCCTTGTGGTCCAAATGTGTCCTGTTTTTAGAGTTATTACTATGTCAAATTTGCAGTAGCTGCAATAATCAGCCATCTTTCTCAGTGTCAGTGTTGGCGTAGTTAATGCTCTTTGCCTTAGTAGGGCAGAGTAGTTCTTACGTAGCTACATAATGGCCCTTGGCCACACCCCCACTGAGAGGGTGTGACTGTCCTTATTTACCAGTAGGTATTGAGATCAGTCAAACAAAACATAGCATGTTACTTAACAACTGCACAGGCAGAAATAGCCGCGGCTGATAGGCAGATAGATGGGTGATGAAACCGCCATTAGAGAAAGGCTCGTTGATGTTGTTGAATTATGTAAGCAAGAAGTCAGCGAAACAGAGTTTTGAAAAGAATAGACATCTTTTTTTGTTGAATGAAAAATGTAAAAAAAAAAAAATAATACATTTTAAAAAAATTGTTTTATTAGTCTTAGATGTCAAAAGAGTTGAGCTGTGGGGCATTGGTCATCTTTTTATGGTTTGAAAGAATGTCATGGGGTTCGAAAGGCAAGTCCAATTGCCCACAACAGCTCTTTTAACTAAAATGACCTAACTGAATGAGAATATTTGAATCTTATGTACCGAATGTCAGACATATCCCTTTCATGTAGAAAAGAAAATGCAGTTGTGTTATTTTGCCCACAAGCAACCCAGGTTCATCTGGTTTAAACTGAGTTTGAGTTGAGTGGATAACCTATAGTACATGTGGCGTGTTTATTTTGTTTTTTGCTATGTTTTTAAATATGATTTAAAAAATATATTTTCATTCAACTGTCATTGCTTTGGATTACATTGAAGACACTGCCATTGACACACAATAGTCTTATACGTCCATGGAAATTGTGATAACAGTTCATCTAGGGTAAGAGTGGATTGAGACACTTTTGGTGCAATAAGTTAAGCTGGGTGTGAACTATAGGGATGACTTTCACTATAGGAAATGTAGAAATGGGGACAAATAAACTGGTTCTCCAATGGATTACAAGCTTTAGACTTTAAGATGTAGGGTGTATACGATGATTAAGTATGATGTGACAGCACTTGTCTGTTCTAACCAAAATAACTACAATTGAGAGGATGGGGTGTTTTCTAAAAATAAAAATAAAAATCATAATTGAGAATAAATCTCTTCCTGAAGAACAAAAACAAAACAAAACAAAAAAAAGCATCACTGTGAAACAACAATGCAGATGCGTTGAAATTAGAACATTATTATAAGATGAAAAGATCGTTATCAGAAAATGTTTGCCAAAAGAGATACTTTATTAGATATCACAGATTGGACATGGTGTTAAATTTCTCGCCCACTTCAGTGTACAGAATCTACACTTTCAATGTGTACAGGTTATGTTCTTTGTTTGTACAGTCCTTAGTTGTTTACTGTCTCTTACAGTAAATGTTGCACATTTGTATGGTCTTGTTGAGCCATATCGTGTAGTGGAAAGTGCGCACATCCAGCAAAAAAGCATCAGCAGGTGCCAGATCAAAAAACTGTCACATGTAGGAGCGGGAAAGGATCTGCACACTGCTTGCAAAAGACTTAATTTATTGGGAGCAACGTTTCGATCGTTAGATCTTCTTCTGGCATCTCCTGATGCCTGAAGAAGATCTAACGATCGAAACGTTGCTCCCAATAAATTAAGTCTTTTTGCAAGCAGTGTGCAGATCCTTTCCCGCTCCTACTTGTTGAGCCATATCGCCTGTCAAATTCAGTCCAATGAACTAAATTAAGGAGTAGGCCTATTTTGTAAAAATGCACCACTGGCTTGAAGTTGAACTGCTGACACATTTCGATGTCAGTTACCAAGTTGGAAAATATAAACGTTGATAATGTCCAAAATTCCAAGAGTTACTTGGGTGGGTTTACCAATGCTTATTTGTATTGGCTTGATGATGATTGATGATGAATACAGTACTGCATGGAATAGAATACAATGAAGGACTGTGCACCTACTTCTACATATGAAGATTTTATGTGCAAAACAGTGTATCTCCATTTTGTAGAATGTTGGGAAATTGACATTTTTGTATTGGGCATTCCATTGAATTGCATTGCGAAATGCATTTTATATAGGTTTAAAAAGTATTTTCTCAACATATTTGAATGGTAAAAATTCACACATAGGTGATATGACCTCAATAATTTTCAATAATAAAATGCAAAAGTCAAAAAATGGAGATACACCGTTTTGCAAATACACCCTTCATATAAAGCTTATTGTGCAGAAAACCACAAAACATCCACAGGTACAGGATTACTTGTTTCAATGTTTGAACTCAACATAGTACAGGCAGATTCTCCACTACACTATATTGTACATCAGAAGGTACATTATTTTAGAAGACACTTCGATAGACACATTACAGGACACTATACATAGCTGACACTTTTATTAAAAGTGACTTACTCATGTGTTAAGTATGAAACAAATTTACAGGACCAATGTGGGGTTATGCGCCTCGCTCAATGGATGATGGCATGGGATTCAAACTGGCAACTTTTCCATGAATAAATGTATAATGTGTATTGGCCATAGATTGTTTTTAAGGATACTACTTTTTAATAATGCAAATGTTCTATGTGTGTTTGTCAATAGGCTATCTTTAAATTGATACCCAAAGAGAAAGTTCCAGAACTCCCAGATGACGAGAACACAGCAGAGAAGAGGGCGGAGAAGCTCTGGGGGTTCTTCCAGAAGGCAGACAATGGTAAGCACCCGTAGTGATACTTAATTATTGTATCCCCAATAATATGACCCCATTCAATGTTTAACGTCTGAAAAATACATAGTACATAATTCTTTTGCTTCATCTTTGATGACTTTTCCTAAATATATGGGGTCAATGTGAAAAAAGTGAAATTTCCACAAACATGTTTTCCCTAAGTGCTTTACACATTTTGGTTACATCTGTGTTCCTTGGGGTCAATTTGACCCCAAATTATATTAAGTGTATTACATAAATGGAACATCCATATTTTGCTAATACATGTTCCAATCTGTCTGGATTTTGTAAAATACATGAACATAAGTTATTTAGAACAGAACATTTTGCTTTATTTAGGGCTCTGATAACAAACAATATGTATGATGTGGACGAAGGCCAAAACTAATTCAAGGCAACTTTTGGGCAGTTGTTGCATATTTTCGCCTAGTCATGGATTCGTTTTTTGCGGTGTGGGCTGTGTGTGGGGGTGCTAGGACTTATCTAAAGGGCTTTTTATGTCCCCAACAGAGCAATAGTAAATATCTGAGGCATAAACCAGTGCAAAAGATTTTGCTTCTACTGATTTTGTAGACATTTAAGTGGCTGGGGTCAAAATTACCCCAATGATCACGGATGTAACCTAAATTTGAGGATAACAGGAGGGTTAATTTCAAAAGAAACTCAGGTGCCCAGCAGCATAGGTATAAAGTATACACATACTGCACATGTATCATGAAGATGATAGAGCTGTCCTCTCACTGTTAATCTTGATTCTTCATCAGCGGCTTTCTGTGGTGAAAATGGTCTTGGTATCAGTCCTGTGCATTTCTACATATGTTCAATTGTTTTTTGTGTGTAAATACATGTCACTACAAACATATATTTAGATTTAAATGAAGTCATGATCAGAATTCTAAATTGATAAAGATGTCTAAGACATTCTGATTAAGTAAATAGGTGTAATTGGTGTTACTGCAAATATTACATGCATACGATAGTATTCTGGTGTTTCATAATCTTTTTAATATGAAAAGTCAGCGACACCAAGCTCCCATTTCTCTTATTTAATGTGACGTTTCGGGAAGCATGCCCTTCATCAGGTCATCATAATCTTTTTTTTTTTTTTTTTTAAGTATTTTTTGGGGGCTTTTTGCCTTTATTATTACAGGACAGTATGAGAGTAGACAGGAAATGACTGGGAGAGAGAGATGGGGGAGGATCGGGAAATGACCCCGTCCGGACTCGAACCGGGGTCCCTGTGGGTGGGCATGCAAGCCCAAATGTCGGGGGCTTAGCGCGCTGCACCACAGCGCCCCCCCACCCCCGCATCATAATCTTTTTAAGTCATGAATTTACTACTTATGTGTATATTACACAGTAAATGTTGCGGTGTTACTTCAACACTTAGAGAGTTCATTTGAGTCCAAATTATGTCAAATCAACTCTCTAAGTGTTAAATGAGCACTGCAGTATTTACTGTGTAGGCCTATATGTTCAACACTTAGAGAGTTCATTTGAGTCCAAATGATGTCAAATCAACTCTCTAAGTGTTAAATGAGCACTGCAGTATTTACTGTGTAGGCCTACAGTATGTTTAATCACTCCACTCATTACTTCTTCACAGACCGTGTGGCAGAGGGGGAGTTCATCGATGGCATAATGGCCAATGCTGATGCCATGCGTCTTATTCAGTACGAACCTTCGAAATAGAGTCTATTACACCTATCCCTTTCTCTAAGTGACTATTTATTGACAGTGATGGGGAACCTGGATTCAGTTGGCCTACAATATTCCAAAATGACCAGTTTTTATTTGCCCAACTAGTGACTGCCTGGTTGAATGATCACCTGATTCAGATGGACGGATAAACTCAGATCATGTGGCACTGGATTATAGCTTCTGAATCCAGGTTTCTCGTCATTGCTTATTTACACTGGTGTTGTAAATGGTTGCAAATGAGCAAAATTGTTGGTTTGATTTAAGATGATGATGTCCTTGTAAATATTGTACATTTATTGCTAATCCTTGGAGCATAGAAGAACACGGTTTTTATGCTCAAGCATTTTGTATTCCTGTTGTCTTTTAACCATTTTACAATCTGAAACTCATTTCAACGTGTAGCCATTTTATGAAATTCTTTGAAAATCAAAGGACGGGTTTGGACAGGAGTTTGGTCACGTTGTACTCCTGTCCTTGTTTAGATATCTGAGCTTTGCCCTCACATGATATTGGATTGGATTAGAGATTTTTTTTGAAGATGCTAAGATATACTTTATATGACAGATCATCATAAAGTCATCCCCATTTGTCATAAAAGTAAAATAAACATATTATTTAATCCATTTTAGCCCGATGACTCGTATATGTTGTTTTACCTTTGGTGCCTGGAGACACATATACGCTGCATTCAGACTCTTGAGATTTTAGCTTTTTTAATAAAAATGTGGGTGTATAAAGCTGAATGAACACATTCTAATGCAAGATGAGGGTCTTGGGGTTTGAAATGCAACTTGTTTCATGTTTTATGTGCATCAGAGGCTGAGATATTTAGGCAACTTTCCTAACAAGGGCTTAGGCATTCAGCAGGCATTTTTTACAGGTTTTTTCAGGCATCAATGGGTTAAAACCAAATACTGTTTTATGGACAATAGTGCAGCTAGGGCAAAGCTCAACACTCCTTAGTTGTCGATGCCCCTCATGTGCAAAGTGAAAAATTGATCATGTTTAACCTCATCTTTGGTAGCAGTACCATTTTTTGTAATGTATTTTTTTTCCGTTTGCCATTTATTGTTAGTCAACAAGATACCTCAGTAGGAATGATATGTATGGGTATGGATGCATATGTGAACGCTAAATGTGAAAATAAAAGTGTGCTAACAGGATTGATACCAGAGCGTTTTCTTTTTTTTTTGTTCTACCTCGTCTTTACACATGGAACACAATCTGTTCTAGTTCTATTGACATACAGTATCTAGCAGTTGTGTCTGTTATTTACATCCAGCTATCCAGTTATTGGAACCATTTAAGGCACTGAAGGTGCTCATGTCTTGTAACATATTTGTTTTGGCTAACAAACTTTCACATGTGTTTTATGGCTTTTTTCAAAAGAATGATGGCAAATGTAGCTCACTCGAAACTGTGTGGTACATGCCAGAGAGATCAGTGGGGAGAAATTCTAAGAATCAGACCTTACGTCTTGGAATTGTTGATTTGTGTCAGGAACAACACACATTCACATGTGTTTCATGTTTTTTTTCATGTATGACGATGACGTCTCTAAAACAGTGGTTCTCAGTAGCCCCCCCCCCCCCCCCCCCCCCCCCTAGGTCTCCACAACACCACCTGGGTTGATGTAGAGCCCCCGTTGAGAAACCCTCTAAACTGTGTGATGCGTGCGTGCAAGAGAGGTCAGTCAGGGGAGAGATTCAAAGAATTGGACCTGAAACTCTTGGAATTGTACAATGGACATGGCATGACCCCTCCTGCCGTTGGACATGTTTTGATAGAGGTAGCTTAGCACTGCCAATAGCAGTATCACGGTCAGGTCCAAATGCTACCCTTTCTCCACTTAATCTCCCTCCGCAGTCAATCAACTCCAGCACAGCTGTGATTGCATAGGCTCCGCTCCCTTAACCCCCTCTCTTCCTCACTCTACATGCCTTGACTCCCACAGCCAACCCCCCCAGCCCTACACACACACACACGCATGCATGCATGCAGGCACGCATGATCACACGCACGCACGAACGCACGCACGCACGCACAAAGCAACCCCCCAGCCCTATACATGATCACACACACACACACACACACACACACACACACACACACACACACACACACACACACACACACACACAGACACAGACACAGACACAGACACACAGACACAGACACACACACATCAATCCCCCTACACACACACATACACACACACAGACACAAACACATGTACACACACACACGTACACACATGTACACACACGTACACATACATACACATATGCAGCAACCCCCCACTTCTTGGTCGAGGCTGAGAGATTACAAGTGTAATCTTCAGACCAGTACTCAAAAGCATCTGTCTCGGCCCTGTGGATTGGAATCAGTCAGTTCATATGATTGTTCTCAGAGTCTCTCTGTCTTTCTGTGTGCGTCTCCTTGTCTCTCGTTCCCTCTCTCTCTCTCACCCAGTATGTTGACAATTTTCTCTTGTAGGTGGAACAATAATAACAGTAAGATGTAAAGCAATACTGTGACTATTTTATCAAAATTGAGTTTAGACTGAAAATGGTCGTCACAACACCTCCTTTATCTTGTGGCAAAGCCTTATGGTCTGAGTGTGTCTGAGATATTGCCATGTCAAATGTGCAGTAACTACAATATCCAACCTAATACCAAGGCTTTGAATGCCTTTTTCTGTTTCAGCGCTGTCATAGTAGTTGCTGCACTTTGCCTTTGTAGGGCAGAATAAATCAGTCTCATAGACTAGAAATCACTAGAAATGCACAACTGAGCAGCATTAAAGCAATTTAATCTCTTAATTCTTTCACTTTATAAAATATTTCACATAGTATTTATAAGTAGAAAAACAGGTGACGAACAGGTGGCCATTTTTTGTTTGTCTTACTATTCGTACAACAGGCAGTTTTACAGTTTTCACTCATTAGGACCGGATAATTCCTGCCTAATGAAATTCTACTCAATTTCATATTTGTTACAAAATAATAACAGAACTCTGTCTTTTACATTGAAACAGCAAATTGAAATACAGATCAAACTGCATACAGCAGTTGTGTAGCAAAATGCATAGCAGTGGTGTAGCAAAACATTGGCAACAATGACATACTTCCTCCTTTCGAGCAATTCATCAGGATTTGACCCCATGTATCATTCAGTACAATCTACGGCGTCACAGCATCAGGATATCCATCTGCGATGTTGGCACAATGTTATATATTAAATTTGTCTGAGTACCTTTGCAACTGTATCCTTCCTGCCACTTTGATCTGCTTTGATCTGCTATTCCAAAACTCTGATTTGCCCGACATAAAAAATACATAATAACAATCCAAACTTCAGTTGTTGTTACACAGAGCAGTTAAACCACAACAGAACAGGATTGAACTTTGAACTTTTGAACTTTGATTGAAAAAATGTTCTTCAAAATGTGCACCAATTTCAGCAATTACATCACCATGAGACGGCACACGAATGATATTACCAGGGCTTTGAACCGGTTCAAGGAACGAAAACGAAAACCGGGAACTTTTTTTATTTTACAGGGAACAGAAACAAAACCGGAAACGTTATTATTTTTTATGTTCTGGAACGGGAACACTTATTTAAAAATAATGGTAACCGGTTAATACCGGTTAATACCGTTCCTCAAACTAAAAAAAACAGTTATTATTTTCCTGCACACGTTACCATGATGGCTGAGGTTCACGTCCTGTGTGACATCAGACATTCTCTGACTGAATGGAGAGAGAGATGGGGATTACAAAGTCTCCACTCCACATAAGAGAAACCACTGTCATAGAAAAGGGCAGAGTTTCCATTGCATCATTGTAAGACATTACAGAGAAGAGCATGTAAAGCGCACCGAGAATGTTCGGCGTTATTGGGCATCCATGGCCGCTTCAAATATGCACACTCACAATGTCCATCATGTCCCGTGACCCAAGTCAGCGTGGAGCGTGCATTTTCATCATTGAGGTTTATTCTCCGCTTCTCCGCTTAGATCGTCCCTGAATGACAAAATTCTGGAGGATATTCTTTTCATCCGCTTGAATAAACGGTTTGGAATGTAGGCTGACTCATTTGCACTTCCGTCTTTCTTGGATAATTAACGTCAGTTAGGCCTATGGGGAGTAATCAGCTGACAGGAACGAAATTAACCGTTCCGGGAACAATATTTTTTTGTTCTAACCGGTTCGGGAACGTCAATTTATTGGTGGATCCCATAACCGAAAATGTTATAATTCCGTTTCTGTTCGGAACGGAACGTTTGGAAAAAAATAACGGTTCAAAGCCCTGGATATTACCCTCAATTTGTTTGTCGTGATTAACCACAAATTTGTAAGGATATTGAATTTGGTTGTGTGTTTCACAACAATATGATAATCTCAAACAATAAAACTACCATGAGCGGGTACCATAGTCAGAAATACACACTGGAGTATTGCACTGGAGTTCTTCTTTTCAGGCCTCCTTCACAGGAACTTCAACAAGAACTGTCCAATTCCAAACCATATCAAATTTGTTTGGAAGGCAGATACCTGTAGCCACAGGTCGAACACAATTCTTTTTCTTCAACTGTTTGGAGCTTATTGTGAAGTCTTCAGACCTTGGAAACTGTCTCATAACAACTCCAGGATTGGGAGGCAGACATACGACCAAGTGAGGCAAAAGATGGGCAATCTCGGTGCATCTTTTTGAGGTATATTGGGAGGTAGGTTTGCTATAAATGTTCCATGCCGAACTGTGCAAGATGGCATCTGCAACACCTGCACATTCAGTCTTTGTTTTATCAAAAACATACACTGCATCCTGTATATAGATATTTTATAACATCAGAGTGTCTTTCTTGACACTCAACAATATAATCAGTTCCTCTTTTCTGTTATGTTTCTTTTTTTCCTCCTCTGCTATTTTCAATGCTTTCCCTTCCTCTTCTGGAGAGTGTTTACTTTTCTTTCCTTTTCCTTCCTTTTCTTTTCTTTTTTTTTCTTTCCTTCTCTTCAACGTCTTTCAACAGAGATCATCCTCCCTCTCTCCTTCCTCTATCTCCATCATGTCCTCCTCCATCATCTCCTCCTCCATCATCTCCTCCTCCTCCTCCATGACCTCCTCCATCTCGTCCATCTCCCTCTCGCAGTCCTCACAGCCCTCCATCCCGCACCCCCCCACCAGCACCATCCCTCCATGGGGGTGTTGCACCATGTGGTGCTGATGCTGGTGGTGGTGGTGCTGGTGTCCCCCGTGATGATGCCCCATCACCAGGGCGTGAGGATGGGGCCACATGTTCTCCATCAGGGTGCTCTGCTGGGCCTGCTGCAGCAATTGGTGCACCGAGTAGATGCTACCTCCTGCTTCCTGCCCCGTGATGACATCGTCGTAGGAAGGGGCCTGGCTGGCGGCGCGGGCCTCCTCCAGGCGGATGCGCTGGCGGTGTTTGATCTCGATCAGCGTCTTGGTGTAGGAGTTGAGCGTAAAGACGGCTGCCGCCATGCAACAGCTGAAGGAGAGCCAGGCCATGCTGTACGAGGAAGAGGGAGGGAGGGAGAGGGAGAGATATTATTTGGAATATCATGATTGAAAGAGAAATCACATTCATAACATGTATTCATCCAGTGGCTCATTAAAAGAGGACACATACCAACAAACAGACGTGTAGAGGAACAGTGCATAAAGTACAAGGGAAATACACAGAAAAACAAGCAGTGTAAGTACAGAATTACGTGGAGTTGAAAAGTAGTCCATTAATGTTGTATAACAGAACTAGTCCGTTAATGTTGTATAACAGAAACTAATAAAATACTTCTGTACTTCCTCTGTGTTCCTTCCTGCCGAAATGGACACCTGCAGCCCTGCCCCTAAGCCCCTAAAGAAAAAAATAATGTATGTACAGTAGATGTGGACACCTACGCAAATGACCAGCCGTAGTCCCACTCCTGGGGCCGCCAGTCTTTGGGGCCCATGTTCACGATCATCTGGAAGACGGTGGTGTACATCATATGGGCTATCATGCCCACCATGCCTGAGCGAGAGAGAGAGCGAGAGAGAGAGAGAGAGAGAGAGAGAGAGAGAGAGAGAGAGAGAGAGAGAGAGAGAGTAAAACAGACTAAGGCCAAATTCACACCAACATTCTCTGCTATAAAAAGTTAGGAAGGCAAATAAACAGAGTATTCCTTCCACACCAAACTTTGAAAAAAGAACACAAGCATATTTTTTCGGCGCGGTAACGAGCGCTCTGTAAATCGTGTCCCATTGAAAACTGTGGAACAGTCACGTAAGGTCAACTACGTGTCCTGCTTGATGTTGAGTGATCAGTGCGGTCAGTGAGTTAAGTGTGGTCAGTGTCCCATTGAAATGAATGGCATAAACACATTTGCAAGCAGGCAGACCTAAACACATTGCTTGAGACATTGTAAACACACGCGGCTTTTCCCATTTCCACCCAGTGAACGGTGTGTGTGAGAGAGGGGCCTAATGGGCAGAGCGAGAGAAAGACAGACATAGCCCACCACTAATCTCCTCGCAATAAGTACTAATGCTTTGTCATAAATATCCAACTAAAAGCCACAATGGACAGATATAAAGGGGGTTACAAAAACATGGATGAAGGGTTGAGTAAGAGATATGGACAGAGTCGTGAGAACCATGACATAATATTCGAAAGGGTAGATATCTGTAGATATCTTCTAAACAAAAAGTAGGATTAAAGAAATGCGTGTGTGTGTGTGTGAGAGAGAGAAAGGAGATGTGTGTGTGTGTGTGTGTGTGTGTGTGTGTGTGTGTGTGTGTGTGTGTGTGTGTGTGTGTGTGTGTGTGTGTGTGTGTGTGTGTGTGTGTGTGTGTGTGTGTGTGTGTGTTTTAGTGGATGCAATAATTAATTCTACATATAGGTTTTATGTAAATCATGCACAGAGAGGACTTAAAATAGGCCTACGGTATACATTGTGAGCGAATGTCACCCTGTATATGCTAGGTGACCTGAGGTCAAGCTGAATGTTTACGTGTGTGTTTACTGACTGAAAAACAGCAGTCTCTGGGTGAATATGGCCAAGGCCATTAGTCAGGGTACCATTATCAGATGGGCCATGTTTCGAAAAATTACAATAACCATATCACTGTTAGTCTGTAGCCACATTAAAGGAGAAAAAGGTTGTTGTTTTTTTTCAGGAGTAAAACACATCACTCTACACACCAATATCGTTTTTTTTTTCCTGCATTTGATGCACTTACGAATATATTGTTTCACACGGTATCCATGCAACGATAGCCGTGGGGGCAGCTGAATGCAGGCAATAAATGAGGTGTTCCCAATTTTAAGACGGTGCTACAGTTGTAGCAATTTCAATTGAAGCCATGCTGCCGTCTCACCTCCTACTAACTTGTCCGCAATAATTGTTGCAACAACAGCAGGAGGTGGCGATAGTGACGTCATCGGTCAGGGTCAGGATTTATTCTGAATGGGAGATATGTTCACTCATTCAGCTAGCTGACTTGTGTTAACTCTGTTAAAGATTTGCTTTTGTTTGTAAGATTTGGATTTTGCTAAAATGGCGTTTCACCAAAGTGTCCTGGAAATGTGTGCTGTCAAAAATGTAAACAAGCAACTACAAGGTCCAAATGGCTGTCTTTTCTCTTATGGTTCATGGTTATTCCACCAGAAATGGATATCACAGTAGAGTGTGTAGGTTACATATCTGTTATGTCACCAGGTCAGTGAGTGGAGATGCATTTAGCTTTGCTATAAGAGAAGTTGGATTTGATGTTACACAAGGTCGGTGGCTGCTTTAAGTACATCAACTGAATGTGTTTGAATACGGATTAATTAATGTGTTTGTCAGCTGTATGTAGAGTAGAGGGTTTGATCAATGTGTGCTAGATTAACAGTGCTGATGGGACGCAAGCTATGCAATGGGTTAGGTCTAACCCCCTTTTTCATTTTCATCTCAACATAAAAAGGCATGCTATTTCAAATAAAATGGTGGGTATTTAAAATGGTGGATGTTGGAGATCCATACAAATCTACAACATATGGGTCTAAGGAGTGTTTATGAGAATCAAAACATAGTAGAATGTAAAACGTTAGGGTAACTATCGACTGACCAGCAGGTGACCATTTTCATGGTATGGAAAGGGGAGACCGATAACTCCATCCAGCCAATCAGAAAAGTACATTTTCAGGTTATACTCTACGTAGGTTTTGTAAACGGGTCAATGACGTTTTAATAGTAGCACAAGGTGGTGCGACAGCTGTTAATGCCTACTGTTTGGATTAAATGGGATTTCTGGTGGATCGTCTAAGAAGCATATTCATTGCAGTACATTATTTACCAATTACTAATGAATTTATGGACAATAGTTGTGGTTGTACCACCTGACGTCTGAGCCAAAAAAAAATCGTCACTGGCTACGTTTACATGATGCTTTTAATTCAGAATTAATCATTTAGAAGGAAATAGTTCTGCCAAGTTCACTTTGATCTTTAATTTTATTCCGAATTGTGAAGTGTTTACGTGAGTTAAAGTGAGTTGTCTCGCGTAAAAACGTAGCAATTTACCGAGACACACCTGAGAGTACGGTGCACATGGCGGCGTAGGCGTTGATCTTGAGGGCGTACATCTCTTTACTGATGCACAGGCAGCACACCTCCATCCACATCAGCAGGAAGCCCATGGCCAACAGGCCGATGTAGGTAAACTCAGAGATCATGGAGAGCCACAGCACGCCTGAGAAAGAGAGTGAGCAGAGGATTCATGAAGAAACAGCAGGCAGGGGCAGAGATATAGGGGGTGGGGGGCAAGCAGGGCATTTGATCCTGGGCCCAGGGACCTCCTGTATTGGTGGTGTGGGGTCCCTATTGTGACCATGGCAAGTCGTATAGAGGGCCCTATAAGTGTCTTGCCCTGGGGCCATATGTGCAATTGTTCCGCCTCTGGATACAGGCAGGCAGTATCTTGTCACCAGGCAAGACAGGCAGACACTTGGGGACCCCAAGCTCCTAGATAGTGAATAACAGCCCACACTTTACTATGGTAGTGGCGATTTTGGTTCAAATGTTCATTCTTTTGAATATTTGCATGGGGCCCCAGCGGACCTTAGAGTCACCTCTGGATACAGGGAGCCTAGAGTTACAGATACAGAGATGCTCATTGGGACATTTCTAGCTATCTGGACACTTCTCAAAGAATGGATTTTATATATGTCATGATACTGTTTTTTTCTTTAAAGTAATGTCCCTGTGCACAACCACTGTCCAGGTGCTGGTGATGTGCAGTAAGAGTAATCCAAGTGAATGAAGGATGAATCACCGCACACTGGTATTCTTTGTTGGTAGTGCAAAGTGTTCAGCTGTTGCTTCATCAGGTTCAGTGATTCATCCTTCCTTTACACTGTTTTTTCTTTGTTTATTATTTTCCATTTCATTGTTTTCTTTTTGCCCACAAGAAAACACTGTATATTCACATGCAGCTACAGATACCGATACAGATACAGCTGCAGAGATGAAAAGTAAGAGAAAAAAAAGAGGGGCATTTTGTAAATCCTGTAATAAAAGCTTTAAAACCTCACATCAGGGTTAGGTAAGGATGACTTTCATGGAATATGTTTACTACATAAACCAATGTCTGACCTTGCGTCTCTCCGGGAGCCAGCTCAATGAAACTACGACAGACTTCCCCTGGGAATAGAAACATAAACAAAAGCAACTTATTAATCACACATGACATGCGCTCCATTTTTCTTTGGCGAAGCCTGCTGAACAACACATACACACGCACACGCACACACACACACACACACACACACACACACACACACACACACACACACACACATACACACGCACACACACACACACACACGCTCACATGCATGCTCACGTGCACTGCATGCACACACACACGCAGGCACGCAGGCACACACAAACACACCACCAAACATGTTCACATGCACCATACGAATACACACACACACACACACACACATACTCATACTCACACACAAGCATGCACACACACACACACACACACACACACACACACACACACACACACACACACACACACACACACACACACACACACACACACACACACACACACACACACACACACACACACACACACACACACACACAGAGTCAGTATAACTACCTTGATTGTGTTTCTCGCAGGAGAGCCAGAAGCCAGTGTGGAAGTATCGCATCATGTATTTGTCCTCCCCCGTCTCCCAGATGTAGTGGACGGCGTTGGCCAGCTTCTTGGCCCTGATGCGGGCCTCCTCCTCTTTCTGCCTGGGGGACAGCGTCACGTTGCTCCCCGGCTTGCGCGGGTCACCCGTGGGGCCCTCTGTGGCGAGGCGAGAGATGGGAGGGGAGGGTGCATAAATATTCATTGTTTTTTGTTTATATTTGTTTTTTCGCATTCGATTTTTTAGCTGCCCTTTATTACAAATGTGAATTTCTTTGCTTTTTTAAAGATTTTTTTGGTCTTTTTCGACTTCATTTGATAGGACAGTGTGAGAGGTGGACAAGATGCGAATTGGGAGAGAGACTGGGAGGGGTCGGCAAAGGACCCGGGCCCGAATCGAACCTGGGTCAGCCACATGGCAGGCGGTGCACAGATGTGAATTTCAACACCTATGGAAGGTAGTCACGTAAGGCAGTGTTTCCCAACCTTTTTTTGTCTTGTGTACCCCCTAGGCCTTTTTGTCATACCATGAGTACCCCCTCACCATGCTATGTATCCCAATGTGACTATGCTCCATACATTTAAGTACCCCCTGTAGTGTGCTCGCGTATCCCTAGTGGTACACGTACCACTGACCTAAGGAACGCTCTACAGAGGCAAAATGGGAGAACACAAAAGTGCTCAGAGGCTTCATCTCGAGGGATTCTGAGCCTTTTAGGGCCCATGCATTGAGGCCTGCACAGATGGTTCCAAGCCCTATTGTTTTGCATGGAGCATTAGGGCCCGAGCACCTCAGGTGGGAAGCCTATATGCTTGGTTTTATTATTGGGGGAAATCGGAAGACACACAAATGCTTGTATTCTTGAAAGTCAATATCAAGGGATATTTAATACTGACAAGTGTGTTTTGGAAATGCAAATTTCAAAAATAGATACAATGTAGGAGTACACTGGGGTTGATTAAGAGGACAGTTCATAGATGAAATATTTTTTTAACATGCCAGTTGAAATCAAATTCTTCCCTGTATAAAAAGTCATTTTCTGCCAAGTTTGCACCTTTGAGTAGTATAACCAGTCCAGGATGAGTTAGAATCACAAACAATTAACAGTTTTTCAATTGCATGCCTTTTCATTTTTCGTGTTGTTTTATCCGTTAACTGAATAGTTTAAAGGCCCTGGTGCATATCTCAATACTCTGATGTGTAAAACTCGTACAAATCCACCACAAATGGAATTAACCAGCACGAATGTGTGATTACATCACAAATGAGGTTTGATATTTTTTACATAACCCCTGATTGTGTCTGTGTGATTCATTAAGAGACAGTGGTCATTCAGTGCTTCTCCCTCAATACCTAAAGTCCTGACCTTTTCACCTTAATGCTGATGAACGATAGGGGGATGACCAGGAGCAGGACTTATGCATAATATTATTATATTTGGTTTCATATTCCTGAAGAACAAAAGTCCCCTGTGTAATCTTGCATGTCATCCAGATTGGGGCTTTGCATGTATTCAAAAAAAGACCTATGAACATATGGAACACTCTCTGTAATAATCTACAGGCCTTTTTCCCACACTAGGGTGTGCCTATTCTCCTTACAAATCAGCAGGCAGACTGACTAAGACTGGGCAGTGATGCAAAAAAAAACCCTATACGTATATTCACTTCAGATAATCTCCAGCCGTGTTCAGAAAGAATGTCGGGAATGTTGTATTGCAAGAAGAATATGGGATTAAGACAAGAAATAAATACACTAATGCCTATGGGATGGGTAATCGGATCGGGGAATAATATACAATGCCACGTGTAATCTGGGCTGGCTGGCGGTATTAGTGATCTATGTGTGGCGCTTGCTATTTGCGTAACCTATATTATATACCTTGTCTGTGCAGTGGCACTGTAGACCTATAGGTCATAGGCCATGTGCTTTTCTTTCAGTGAATGAATAGATTGATGAATATGCATGGCTTACTTACGACATGCGTACTACCAGGAATGACAAAAGTGATACACCAGCGCTATGTGTGCTCTACAAGGAATCACTATGTGTTAACAACACAACTGATATACCATCAATGTATATTACCGCAGATGTCTGGATGTAAACACATGTAAACACTTAAAGGATCAGTTCGGCCAATTTCAATATGCTGTTGTATTGCTCACGCTATACGCTTGACTTGTCAGTACCCCGTGATGCTGCATTTTTTGGCTCAGCCCTTTCTGAGATATTCTAATGGGGGCAGCGTTTGTTTACATTTTTTAAAAATCTTAACATTGGCCAACTCAAAAGATTTTCCCAATCGCTGTTTGCTAGTTGTCTGCGGATGTTGCATAACCTTTTGGATGTTTTTGGGAATACATTTTTTTTTAAAAATTGGAAATGTAAACAAACAGCAGCCCCCATTACAATGACCAGGATCTCAGAAAAGGCTGAAGAAAAAAAACCTCAGCTACTGATAAGTCCAGGGTAGTGTGAGCATTACAACTGCATGTTGAAATTGGCTGGAGTTATCCTTTAATAAACACTATTTTTTTTACTTGTTGCCTTATGGCTGTGCATTATGCTTTTGCCTTGCTTGGTGGTTAGTGTAAAACACAGAGTGAGGATGGAGGATAATAAAATAATATATATAGTTTCACTACAAAGACACTGAAGCCCAGGACAAATACATTAAAATGATTTATAACCACTAATGCTAATGTTGGTGGTACGCAGCTGCCAACTCTCCCATCTTCCTGGCTCCAGCGTAATTTAAAAGGATCAACATATTTACACCAACACTGCATTAGCCCAGATTACTACACTCAAAACTTGATATGTGGTGTACTACAAAGTGTACTTTGTTTATTAAGTACCTACTCGTGAAAAGTATATTATTTGAGACCTTGAAGCTTTGAAATCCTATTTTCAGTGTTGAAAATTAAAATAAAATGACTATGAAGGAAGAAGAAGAAGAAAAAGAAGAAGAAGAACAAGAAGAAGAAGAAGAAGCAGAAGAAGAAAAAAAACAAGTACAAGAACAAGAACAAGAAAAAAAACAAGAACAACAACAACAACAACAACAACAACAAGACTCTTCCTACCAGTGGTGTATGGCTGGCTGTTGTTCTGGCCACAGTTCTTCATCTTGACAGGAGAGAAGCATGGTGGCTTGACCACCTTGTGGGTCCCCTCGCACCAGTAGGACGTGGCGAAGGCCAGCACGGACAGGGCCAGCGCCAGGGACGTCAGCGAGAGGGACAGCAGTGAGCGGGAACGCCGGGACATTTGCTCCAACATGGTGGAACCCCAGGAAGTAAGGACAGTGTTATCGGAGAATGACTGAATAGATTTAGAAGCTAACAATGGTGACAATGTTAGAAGATGATGCATAGACTACATACACTATGGCCTACAGTTGATGTGGTGTGGATGTGGAGGTAATGTGCCGATGTCTAAAACGTGGATTACACGTGTAAAGACTTACACAATGTTTGCCCTCCTTAGGTACAAGCTTGTCACTGAGGCAAAACTCTTTTGTGGTACAGTTATGTACCTACCAAAGTGTTTATTTTATTTTCATATGAACAATATAAGATTACTGAGGAGCTGGCATGTACTTGTCCCTGACAGTAGGCCTGAGAGTATAATAGGATACCCTGTACGTACCTTAATTTCTCTGAGGGTATATCAAATGTGTCAGTGGACTATGAGGTGATAAAACTGTGCTAAAAAAGTCCCAAAAAGGACATGCATGTCTTCTTTTGATTATGTGGATGTTGATATGTGTGTCCCTATGAGCATTTGGGACTATTGTGATGAATATGGTAGACTATCTCGACTAAATAAAGCTTATTTACAATCTAATACTGTATTTAGAGTATTTACAGTCTAATACTGTATTTCATAATAAAGGGCAAATCGTTATCATCCCTTTGTTGGTGGTGATGTATGGTATGGTACGTGGGCATGGTGAGAGTGAGCGAGGGAAGGAAGGGCCAGTTGCAAGTGGATGGATAACGCTTCTGTGCACAAAGACTGTGATGCGAGGAGAGAATGAATTCTACTACAGCAACGGAGGAGCGAGAAAGAAGAAGATGGTGGGAGGGATTGAAGAGAAAGGATGATGCTACGCGTTGCGTCCAAGGGTTGAGGGTCAGCGGTCAGCAACACAGTGGGAGGATTTAGAAGAAAGGATTTAACCAGTGATGGGTTGGCAACTTATGGCTTGAGAGACAGATGGGATGGATGGATGGATGGATGGATGGATGGATGGATGGATGGATGGATGGATGGATGGATGGATGGATGGATGGGGGTTGAGGACCTCCTGTGGAAGGCTGGGGTTCCGCTCTGCCGATCTCAGCCAAGTGTGAACCGTCAGCGCACCATCCAGTCCATCAACCAATCCATCAACAATAATGTTGATACTTTGGCCAAAGACGTTTTAGCAAACAGTCCATTCATTGGGTAGGCGGCATTTGGGTGTCAAAGAGTTTCACCTCCGTATGCTGGTCCACGCTTGATGATGATGATGATGATGTCAGGCAACTGTTGTCCTGTCACCACACCATGGTATCCACCAACCAATCAATTGATTCAATCCATCGATTGTAATATCTATTATATTTTGCCCAAAGAGTCCTGTCTGTCTAGTCATTGAGTGGACAGCATTCTGGGGTACCCACTCTGATGATGATCTCAGACAACATATTTTTCTGTCACCACGTCATGAAATCAAACAATCCGTTGATCAATCAGTAATCAAGAATAATATTGATAGTCATCAAAAAAAATTTAAAAGCTGTCCAGTCATTGGGTAAGCAGGATTTGGAGATGATGTTAAAAAAAAAAAAAAATTCACCTCCTTATGCTGGGAAGTGGTGCCAGGAGGAAGTGATGTGGGACAGGAAGCATAGTGATGAACAGGACAAAAGGTTGAAAAGAGAAGGGCATACAACTGAGAGTAAGAGGAAAGAAAGTGGACCAAGTTCATCCCATCATCCCTCACACTACCTTCCCCCCCTTGAGGACCAGCCCAGACACAATGCTCCAGATTCACTTTGGGTTTCCTAAAGAGTAAAACTCCCCATCTGTGCTGTGCGTGGGTTATGCAATGCAATGCAATGCAACAGACCTCCTAAAATGTCATTTCGCGCTTTTCTTCCCCCCTGACATTCCACCTTCTTTTGTTCTTAGCGGGTCTTGGTCTGATTAAAAACAGTTTAGAGAGAAGAGCATGATTACTATCCGGCGTCGACAGTCAGTGCAGTCTACCTCTCATTTTCGTCGTAATCCTTAAAGAAAGGGGTTAATCTCTTCAAGATAGGTGTGCCTCTTTAATCTTCTGGGCTCTTGCATCTTTTTGCCGCATAATTGTTTTCCTAGAGGAGACGAGATGTACCATTAAGAGCATTATCATTTAATCTATGGGGACAACATAGTATTCTCAACAGGACAAACAGTCGAATGAGATATATCATGTTTTATGTCTTTGTTTTTAAAAGTGAAGCACATTGATTTTCTTATTTGTATGAAGTGTGCTACTCAAATAAACTTGCCTTGCGACAACTTTCACAAAGCACTAGCCCTGAACAGCTGGCAAAAGCAGCAATGCACAGACATAAAGTGTGTTTTGTTGGTGTTTGTTTATTTTGCTTCATCATTTATTATAATGTATGGACTGAGAACATCATACAGTATAGTGTCAAAAGGGCTTCATCTGGATGCCATTCATGATTAAATCATATGGTTGTCCTTAGGAACTATTCTAAGCATTTACCATGACAGCCCAAATGCCTGTCAGTCATGTATTTGGGGGATGGAGCTGAATCAAACTGCCATTCTTCAACATGGTCAGACACTTCAGTTACGTACTGTTTATCTGACTTGTTTGATCTGTTTGCAAAAAGAAAACAAGTAGGCTACCTCCAACTTCTAATGTAGTTAAACATGTCTCAAAAGAAAAAAAAAATATATATTGTTTTAAAAGTGGAAACTTACATCTAGAAGTTAGCCGGTCGCCTTCTTCTTCTCCCTCTTCTCCTCCTCCTCTTCTTTCTTCCTCTTCTCGCTGCAGACGCTCTGACGAGACCCACTGAGATTCAGCTTAATCCACACTCATCCATCTGTTCTCCCACTCTTTCCATTTCTATTCTCTCTCTAACTCCCGCACATACGTCCTCTCTGTCCCATAGCCATATAGTCTTCCTCCAATCCTGTCACAGCCTTTGTGGGCCGGAGACCCACGACCTCTCCCCCCTTGGTACGATGCGGCTTAATTAAAGAGAGAGAGAGACAGCAGGCAGGATATAGCCCCGTGCCACAGTCCTACACATCAGGACACAGTGTGACGACTGTGTGTGTGTGTGTGTGTGTGTGTGTGTGTGTGTGTGTGTGTGTGTGTGTGTGTGTGTGTGTGTGTGTGTGTGTGCGTGTGTGTGTGTGAGTGTGGTGTCGACCCCTCCTTTGCTTTAAGAGCAGCACCAGCATCAGGTTCGTCCTGGGCTGGGCTGTTCTGGGATCAGTCCAATCGTGTCCATGGCAACTCTCTGGGAGGGCCAGAACAAAGGGTCCATCCCTGCCCTGAGAACATCTGTTCACAGCTGGCCCGTGGAACAGAACTCTCCATTCATTCATTCCACCCATCCATCCATCCATCCATCAACAATTCAGAGTGGTAGCTACTTTTTTATGTATTCTACTATATTAATTCACGTTGCAATTGAGTTTTATAATGCAGTACTTGAGTTGTGCCAATTGTCAAGATGATTTTCTATAAAAAAAAATCATTGCATGATTTCACCACAATGGTAACCCAAACATCTGCTTGTCTTTTTATGATTGACTCGGGTGCTATGAATTATTGTTTTCCATCTACTAGTATGAAAACCTTGACGCCGCTCACAGTGATATTGGCCATAGCGCCGCGATTGCAGCACCAAGGACAGATCCTGGCCCGCCATGCCATGTAGACGGATATGAAAGTTTCGCTACTCCAAATATTAAGCACCACGAGCATGGACAGCTCCCCACAAGTGTTGAAATGGTGATATTAAAGTGTCGGAATGGTGGTACCAAATTGTCGTAATGTCGGGATGTCGCAGTGGCGTCATGTCTGAATGGCTCTCAAGACAAAGCCGGACCTTATTCAGTCTCACATATCATCAGTCTTGACCTGCATCTATCAAATGCCTCTTCATGCTACTACATTAAGCCACCAGTCACACCACTCGCCATGACAACTTATTTGACAAAAACTGAAATCCACACAGTTGTAGCTTACTCTCTCTCACCTCACGTAATTGTGTGAAACCCCACGCATTTGCCTCCTTCCTAATCAAATGTAATGCATGGAACACAGGAAATGGCAAGATAGCCTGCTGGCTTAATTGCAAAATTGTATGCAGTTTCACAGGAAGTTTGGACAGGTCCAGGCTAGGTATGCTATCCAGACTATTACCAAGACAACACTAAAGTCATAATAAATGTTTCGATTTTAATTGACCACTAAAACAAAACAGAAAAAGGATGAAACATTCCTTTCATACCTTGGATCACCGGACAGTTTTCTATTCATCAGACACAAATTGAATTGAAAAATATAGGCCTAAGGGGAAAACATAGGGCATATTAAATCTTTTGACCGGTAGCCAAGTATATCTATGTAACATTTTCCTCTCCAGCATGCTGCCTTTCAATAAGGACAGGGAAAGCCTGACAATATCAATTTCGACATGTTTGGAGGATGAAGGAAATTACCTCACGGTTTGTGTACTTTAGGCCCATCCTGACTTTGGCTATGGCTCTCATATGCCATCTGGTGGTACTTTCAGGTACGGCAATCAGCTGGGTTTTACGAAACAAACTCACACTACACATGTAACTGAATGATAGAAGAGTGGAAATTATCCTCTATATCTTCTACATACAAAATGTGAATGTATAATTTTACACAAAATACAATATGCACAAATGCACACAAACCATGTAAAAAACCCCAAAAAAACAAGTCTAGTCTCCAGTGTCACTTGTTCAGTTTATTTCTCAATTGTGCACTTTCACAGGGAAACAACACTGCTGCAACATACCTTGTAAAATAAATATATTCATTTTTAATATAAAATCAACTCATACTTCAGACTATATATGTATACCATTGATAACGATAACAACGGACATCAACACAACACCCCTCGGCCAAATAATCATGATAAAAAAATTGAACAGAACACACATGAGTATGTCCACTTTGCACCATGACTATGTGTTTACGTTTGTCTGATTGCATTTAATTGCTTTCTCAAGTCACAGGCACTCACAGCATCGAATATGATGGGCCTACATCAACTGGCTTGTGGATAAACAAAACAAAATCAAAAAACAAAACAGCATTTGAATAGCCATGACATACAAACAAAAACTCCAGTCAGTCAATAAATAAGTAATAAATACTTCAATAAATAGGTGTAAAATGGACTATTTTTGTTTTCCCCCTTTCACTCGGTAGTGACAGAGCAGATATCCGTCCCAGTGCAACGTTGTTTGGAATGTTCCAGATGCAGGAAACAAATCGCAGTAGTCATAGTTACTATAGTTACTCACCCCATCCCTTTCCAAACACCTGTATACTTTTCACCCTTCATCCTAGCAACAGTCTACAATCCCCCCACTTCAATATTGTTTTTGTCCACAAAACGTATATTTAGCATGATTACTACAGAATAAAACAACATTTTTGAATCAGCTCAGAGCATGTCAGTCATCAGATGGGTAAGCATGTCCCCTGGTATCTTTGATGACTCCTGTACATTTGGATTTGTCTCTGCATTACGTATACAGTATCCCACTTCTTCTCTCAACATCTATCTAAGCAGTCTTTGTTTTATCATGCATGGAAAAAAGTCAGGAATGATGTTTGTGAACATCTGTGGATTGAGTCTCATCTGAGTAGACCCTCTCAAAGTTTTAATCAGCTATAAGTTGTAAGCAACTGGACTTCATTTGGAGTTTGAAGATGGTTCATCATTCAGTTCTGTCCAGATAACAGCTATCATATACAGCAGTGGTCTCCAAATGGAGGCCACTGAGGGCCAGATCCAGCCCGGGCATGGCAAACATTTTGCCCGCTATTGGAGGTTGGAACAAATGAAAACATACATGTCCGCTATCTGCGGCCATATAGGCGGACGATTTGTTTGGCCCTCAGCCTCATTTGCGCAATATAATTTGGCCCTTGGGGGGAAATAATTGGAGACCACTGGTATACAACATCTCTGGACCAATAGCACTGGTGATGGGGTTGGGACTCATCAATGTTCGTCCTTCCTCCTACCGGCCTGATTAATCAGTCAGTTTTTACTTCACTTTCAGGAAACACCAGTTGCCGGAGTGAAATGAAATTGAAATGAATGTTTTGCCGCTAGTTCTCATCATCTGATCAAAACTGAAAAAGCATTCTGGATACAAAAGGTGAAACATCTTCAAGCACCTGAAGTATGTAGTTACTCAGTTAAGTTGTACAGTGACCTCAAAACTACCATGAACTGGGAGAATAAGGATCTTCTGAGACACAATCTCTCAATGTTTTTATCTGAAAGAGAATGTGAATGGTAACACCTAATGTGTGTTTGGTTGCAGATAGATATACTGTAGGTCCATACATACTTTTGTTGGTTTCACATAATGATTCACACATACTATTTTTTTGCACAATTCACTCCTTCCCAGAACAAAAAGTAGCCCGTACAGCACGAGGGGATGAACTAAACAAAAACAGGGCTCAGGGTTCCATCTACCTTATTCACACATCTTTTCTCTCTCTCTCTGTCTCTCATACATACATACACACACTGTACATTCACTCTACTGGGCGACTCAACAGACATGCATTCACATGCCCCCTGCTGGAGGCAAAGACACACCACATATTCACATATTATACTTCTTATTGACCTTTTTAAATAGTGTTGCTTTTTAATCCCCAAAACATCATACATAGTAGAGTACATCATACACACACAGGCGGCCCGTGGGTGCAGCATCTGGGTTTGATGGACGGGTGGTGGATGTATGGGCGGATGAATGTGCAAGGAGCCGGTATGACATAAATAACAGAAAGACATGAATGCATGACATGAAACGATGATATTCACAGGAGAAAAGGATTGTTGTTTGCTACAGTAGCCTTAGGTACACCACCCATGCCACCACCTCCACCTCCACCTCCACCAAGCAGCTTCTGTTGAAGATGAGAGGGCTGCAGTGGCTGCAGAGGCACCCCTATCCCAGCAGCCATTGGGGCACCAGGCACGCCACCCAGAGAACCTCCATAGGGAGCCCCCTGGTGGATGGGAGGTCCCATCGCGGCTCCCCAGAGTGGGGCCGCTGTGGGATGGAATCCCCCCATGGGGTTGAGGTGACGGTAGTGGTGGTGGTGTTGTGGGGGTGCTCCCTGGGGGAGCCGTGTAGGAGGGGTGTAGCTGGATGGTGTACCCATGGGGCCATGAGGGCGCATGGGGGTTGGGAAAGGGTGGATGAGGGATGATGGTGTAGGGGGTACCAAAGCATAAAGGCTGGAGGAGGACACTGGGATGGTGGTGGTGGTGTGCTGCTTGACCTCTGCACCTTGAGTAGTGGTAGTGGGCATGGTCAAGTCCAGAGACAGCCCATCTAGCCACGCTGAGAGGCCTGGGAAATATGAAGGAAGGGAGAGGAGAGAAGGGGAGACCAGCGCGGAACGAAAAAAGGCAGGGAGATGTAGGAGGAGGAGATGGGATGATGTTCACAGGAGAGCATGAAAAAGAAGGAAGTGCAGAATGGCGAGAGAGAGATAGAGAGAGAGCAGGAACGACAGAGAGAGAGTGAGAGAGAGAGAGAGCCAGAGAGAGAGAGAGAGAGAGAGAGAGAGAGAGAGAGAGAGAGAGAGAAGGATTGACAGAGTCAGGCAGAGAGTGAGCAAGAGAAAGAGCAAGAGGGAGAGAGAGAGAGAGATGGGAAAGAGCAATGAAAATGTCATCTACACAACTACATCTATCTGAGGGGAGGGGTGGAGGGGGGTTCACCATGAGAGCTACCTGCTAATAGGCTAACATCTAACTTCAGAGTAAAATACATGGGGGCTGGGTGTAAAATCACAAGCACTTCGTTTTTTTTTAAATGAATGGCTGAAGGAGTACACATCTCCCTTCTGTCTTCCTCTCTCTCCCCCTTTCCTTCTGTCTCGGGCCTACTCTTCCTTACCAGACTGTGCGGAGGCTTTCGACTTTGCTCCGTCTGTCAGGTCACCTGTAAAACAAATACCCACATCAGTTAAAAGGCCATTAATTACGGTGTGGTTTAGTTGAAATATGGCCCTTCAGCTGGTGGTGCATTATACTATTTAAAGGGACACTGTGCGGGATTTTTTGCTGATTATTTCCAGAGTCCATGCTACCCATTCACTAATGTTACCTTTTTCATGAATACTTACCACCACCATCAAATTCTAAGTGTTCATTATGACTGGAAAAATGCACTTTTCATACATGAAAAGGGGGATCTTCTCCATGGTCAGCCATTTTGAATTTCCAGAAATAGCCATATTTAGTTGTAAAACTGACTGTACTTGGGCCATACTAGAAAATATTAGTTAATTACGTAGTAAATTTTCATGAAAAGATCAAATTTGGCAATAGTCAACCCCGTTTCAATGAGCAGCATAGTTGCAGTACCTTTTTTGACCATTTCCTGCGCAGTGTCCCTTTAAAGACATGGCAATCAACCAAGAAAGGAAATGCATCACAGCTCTTGAGTAATTTTTTTGGAGCATCACATCTGATTCAAAAGGACAATGACCTTAGTTAGAGTATGCTACTATGATAGTGGATAGCATGTCCACACATCCGCTAAGGTATTTGTAAGCTACAACTACACGTTTTCTACTAAAATTCCTTTCAAATTCTCTTCATTTATTTTTGTTTTTATCATTCTCTTCTTTGAAATATACTCTCCACAAACAAACAAACATAACGAACAGCAGACTGTAGATATGGTGATGCGTGCAGGAATCCCAGTCAGATCTCACGCACATCCCTTTTAGCCTTTTAGCCGGGTGCAGGGTCAAAGTGTAAAGTTCATGTAGGATAACTAAGAAACGCACACCGAAGAACTCCCTTTTTAGATCAGTCTTTATTTTCGTGACGTTTCGGGCCACCACGGCCCTTTCGAAGAGAAGATCTATCAGGAAAATAAAGATGGATTTTAAAAGGAAGGTCATCGGTGTGCGCTTCTTTCTTGCCCTAGATGCGTGCAAGAATACCGGTACCTACTGTACATACCATTGGTAGCACTTTTGGTCGGCGTTCCCCAAGCGTCTGTGGAGCCTCCATCTCCAAAGGGGTCACCTCCGGGGCTGGTGGGGACGGCCGATGACCCCCAGGGGTCGCCTCCAGCGGGGGGAGATGTGGCTGTGGAGTGGGGAGGGAGGAGCACGGCCCTGGTTAGCACCTCAGCATTGGAATTTGGGAAACATTTGAACGGAAATTCTAGCCAATTTCAACACGCAGATGCAATTACTGGCAGATTTTAAGGATGACTGATTGGACGATGGAATAGACTGTTTTTACAGTATAATAACATGCAGTATTATTATTGCTGATTATTATTACTGTATTGCAGGGGTGGGGAACCAATGTCTCAAGGGCCATTTTATCCGGCCCCCTGATACAATTTTAATGTTATGCAGCTTCACATGAAATATTTCGTAAATACAATTAAGTTATATTCAGGGGACCTAGAGAAGATGGGGTCTGTTTTTTAAAGGCAGCTGCCTTCAATATGAGCCTAAAGTGCAGGGGGAAATCCTAGTTTGCGCTAATAGTACGGCCCTCGGAGGACTTTTACAGCCCTTGGTGGAATCTGAAGTGGCAACCCGAATGAAAAAAGGTTCCCCACCCCTGCTGTATTGTTTTAAAAGCCCTTCTAGGGACGGGCATTGGAAATAACTTTTGGCTACAAATGCTATGATGCTTGCTGTTGGGCTGTCACACAGCCGACATGCTATCTGTACCTATTCAAATGAATTAAACTAAACTGAACTGAACTACTCACAACGCCCTTAAAGGGGTATGCCACTATTTTGGGGCTTAATACAGTTAAAATCGTTGGCTGGGGTTTATAAAGGTGGAAAAGTGTCTTATTTTTCATGTTAAGCGTTGGCTTGCTTTAAGGCAAGTTAAAAGAGGGAATATGTCGCTAAGCTAGTGAAAGTCAATGTATCCATGTAGCATGCTACAATGCTACATGGATACATTGACTTTCACTAGCTTAGCGACATATTCCCTCTTTTAACTTGTCTTATTGCAAGACAACTCTTAACATGAAAAATAAAACACTTTACCACCTTTATAAACCCCAGCCAACGAGTTTAGCTGTATTAAGCCCCAAAATAGTGGCATACTCCTTTAACCTGCCAGTTGCTGAAGCGATGTCTTTTTTTTTGCTCAGCTCTTCTCAGCGCCTTGCTCTTTTGGGAAATCAAAAAATGACAGGCACTGACAAGTCAAATGTCATGTGAACAAACAATACAACTTGCATGTTGAAATTGGTCAGAATTATCTGATGATGAAGCTAATATGGCTAATAAAATGGATTGTAATGATTTTGAAATAGGAGCATGCACGTACCCATTTATCAACTAGTCATTGAATGAATTACAGGTGGTATTGTAAACGACTACTTAGCTAACACTTTTATCAAAAGTAACATATCGCCGTTTATGTACAGGATATTTACAGTCCTTGGAGCAATGTGGGTTAAATGCTTTGCTCAAGGGCACTTCAGCCATCAATGGTGGTGTAGGTAGACATAATGGTTGCAATGCCTCAATCTTCAGATTGGTGATGGTACCCATTTACCAGACCTAGTTAACATTGCTACTACTAGACTGAAGGCTAATAATCACAGCCACAGTCTTAGCTGGTAAACAAAATACATGGTTAATAAGAGACAAGACATGATCTGATTGAAGATTGCTTGAACGTTTCTATCATAATGCAGTATTGGAGGTGGAATAAAGGACAAAGTGGGGGACAGTAATACTAATCCCACATGGACCTACTCTGAAAACCTGTGAACAGGTGGAACATTTGAGAAGGAATTTTCCGGTACACCTCCATTCTTTAAAATGATACTGCACCATGGCTGGAAATAAGATAAGCTTACACTTCCTCTTCAGTTAAAGATGGTTTTACCTCTCTCCTGTATTTCCAACCGTTCTCTGAGTCTGACCATGCAAATTCTACCTCCAAGCTATTATATAACCTACTATATAATTAAACCTTATGGGTCCAGCGGTTACATCCCGCCATTCCGACGCACCGTCATTCCGACATTGGCGTTTTATTGAAGGAACCGTTATTCCAGCCTGCAGGAACCGTTTTTCAAAGATCTCAGACCCTACCTTTAAGGGCATTTGGACCGTGACAAAATGATACACTGATCCTGTAATTGCGCGATCACTCTCTCCCCTTTCCGCTCGTGTCGCAACATTGTTGCAAATGTCAATAGTTAGAACGTTGTTCACGCGCCTCTAAGCACTTGCAACAATGTTTAAATGACTCGGAGTGGCTCGGAATGACAATCAAATACTGTCGGAATGGCAGTGTGTCGGAATGGCAGTGTGTCGGAATGGCGATTGCCCCCCGGGTCCAGCTAGCAGCTAGCTTGGAACAAGAAGTACCAGACAATGAGAACGACTGGAAGAAAAGAACAAAGGTACAACTCACCTCAAGGGGAGGTGTAAAACGAGCTCATTTCCAGAAATGATGCAGTACCACTAACAGAATATTTCCTTCTTTCACATCATCACAGGCAACAATGCCGCGGCACCCACTCATACAATAGCTGTGTTGTTTTGATACCAATGCTAAGCTGTAGGTATTTATTCAAACATGCTCCGGCATGCGTTTCACCTGGGGCTCCCCAAGGGTCATTGTCTGGCTTCTTGCTGTCACCAAACGGATCAGAAGGGGACATGGCTGATGCTGCATCTCCTCCTCCTCCTGAACCCCAAGGGTCTGCCTTGGTTTGGGGGGCGTCTGAAGGTGCATCCCAAGGATCTGACTTGGTCGCTGGGGCCTCTGCTGGAGCATCCCATGGGTCCGAGTTGGTTTCCTGCGCAACTGGGGTATCAAAGGGATCCGGTTTGGCTTCAGATACCACTGGAGTGTCAAACGGGTCTGGTTTTGGCTCTGGAGCTACTGCTGGAGTATCAAACGGTTCTGGTTTGGGTTCTGCCATGTCTGTCGTTCCCGCACCCCAGAGATCCGAGCTGGCGGCGGGGGCGACGTCAGGTGAGGTTTTGGCAGCAGGCGTCTCCCACGGGTCGGACTTCGCCGGTGGGGATTGTGCAGGTGCGTCGAGAGGTGCGCCCCATGGATCGCCACTGGCCGGAGGAGGAGGAGCATCGTTCAAGAGGTCGTCTGATCCTCCACCAAAGGGATCATTGGTGGCAACTGGAGCATCGTTGGACGTGACGGTTCCTGCATCACCCGAAGAACCCCACGGGTCTTTGCTGGCAGGGGGAGACTCCTTTGTGGTGTCGCTTGGCCCTGCACCCCAAGGGTCATTGGGTGCCACGGTGTCTGGGGAGGGCATCTTGTCTCCTGGAGCTGGCGCTCCCCAAGGATCGCTGGCTGCTGGCGGAGATTTTTTGGTGTCAGCGTCTGCTCCAAACGGGTCCTTAGTGTCCTCCGATGGGGACTTTGCTCCTGTGCCCCAAGGGTCATTGCCCACAGGAGGTGACGTTTTAGGGGCCGAGTCTAACCCACCGCCCCAAGGATCATTGCTGGCGGCCGTTGGGGACTCTTTTGGTGCAAAGTCTGATCCCGCTCCCCACGGGTCGTTGGTGGCTGGCGGAGACTCTTTTTTTGGGGGGGTAGCATCCGATCCTCCACCCCATGGATCGTTCGCTGCGGGAGCCTCCACTGACGGGCCGTCTGCCGAAGCGCCCCAAGGATCGTTGCTGGCGGGTGTAGACTCCTTTGGTGAGCCACCATCTCCACCACCACCACCCCAAGGATCGTTGGTAGCAGGAGCCTCTTTGGTTGGGGAGGCGTCTGATCCTCCACCCCAGGGATCGTTCTTTGCAGGAGCAGGGGTTGGTTCGCTCTCTCCTGACCAGGGATCGTTCTTAGCCGGAGCCTCCTCTTCTTCCTTTGGAGGCTCGGGTTCGGGAGGAGCAGCACCCCACGGGTCGTTGGCTTTCGGGACTACAACCTTGCCTTCCTTGGCTGCGTTCCACTTCTCCTCAGTCTCCTTTATCTAAAGAGAGAGAGAGAGAGAGAGAGAGAGAGAGAGAGAGAGAGAGAGAGAGAGAGACAGAGAGACAGAGAGAGAGAAAGAGAGAGAGAGAGAGAGAGAGAGAGAGAGAGAGAGAGAGAGAGAGAGAGAGAGAGAGAGAGGAAAGAAAGAAAGAAAGAAAGAAAGAAAGAAAGAAAGAAAGAAAGAAAGAAAGAAAGAAAGAGCAACGGGAAGTGAGTGACACTCAAAATTATTGCCCATGCGACGGTAAAATGTTATGCATTTCTGACTCAACGTCAACAACATGACCTTAGTCAGCTGATTATCAGATGCTCTGGCACCCATCTTTCTTCTTATTTGTTCTTCTGATTTTTTCTTTATACATCTTATTCAAGCTCTTTGTGCAAACACTATTCCATTTCTCCATCTTCAGTTTTTTGGGGCGCCACACATGGTGGCAGCCGTTACCCTAAATTTCCCACTGCGATCAATAAACATAAGTCTAAGTCTAAGTCGAATTCCATTTTATTTACAAATAATAATAATAAAAATAATAATAATAATAACTTTGTTTTTTAGAGCTTTTCTTGGAACCCAAGGCCACTTCCCAATTCCATTCTATTCTTCTCCATCTATTTCACTGTATTCGTCCTGTACCTTTTGCCTCTCCTCCTTCTTGGCGGCCATCTCTGCCATGAGTTCGGCCACCGAGGGGATGTTGTCCAGTTTGGGGAGGCCCGTGTACGGCGGGAGCACTGGCTTCGCCTTCTCAGCTGCCGCCTCCGACGCAGCTACATAGAAAATAACCAAAAGGGACAATAATATTAGTAGGCCTACAGGGACAATAGTAGAAACTTTGCCTTCGGTTAGCATGTAAAAACATGCATGCATATGTTTTCCAAATTCTGAGCCAGCCACTCAGAATACTTTAACCATAACTTTAGCCATATATCAGTCTTCTTTAATCAACCCATTTTATTTGTTGTTGTTGTTGTTTATCTGACTGTTAAGCACGTCATATGAATTGTGCTATACAAATTATATTTTATTACACAAATGTTATAATATACAAAGCTATTTTCAGTTATTGACCGGGTATTTGAGCAGTATGGGTAGGCCAGACATGCCCACTGGGACTATTGAATTCTCCTTTTTTCTCTGTTTATATACAAACGTCAAATTGGAGTTTTCAAAAACCTCCACTTTTGTAGGAGGAAAAACTTACTTTTTTGCATAAACGATAGGCGCAAACGAAGGGAAAATTCTATTTCCAAAACCATATTTATATGTGGCTTTGGGAGGAAGGTTCATCAACTACTAGGCCTACTTACGTGTACTAGCGGTCATCTGTTACATAGACATACACAATAAAACACAGAGACACATAGACAAAAAGCGGAAAGTAAAAGCCTTACCACTCGAGTCTTTTCCGACTTTTCACGACTAATCATCTCATCTACTGTACCTAGGGACCAGCTAGTTTAGGGAGTTGGCTAAAGCTAATACGCATGTACTGTAATCGCCAAACTTACTTTCTTCATCTTCGCCCTCTGTTTGGGAAGCATGCAATCATGCACGCATGTGTAAAAGGTATACACACAACAAAAGCAAATGCATAATATCCATTAACACGGAGCAACAGATACAGCAACTCTTTCATATCCTCTGCCGTTCGGCTGTTAAACTCGACTAAAAACACAGATAGTCATATATGTTGTGTGCATACAAACTTTTTATGTATCCTCAGTACTGTACATATTTATGTACAGCACTATTTCACTATTTCTCCACCTCAATTTTATTATTTTTAAAATCTTTTATGCATTTCTTATGTTTTTATGTGTGAGGTGGGAGTGTGTGTGTGAGAGGTTGCCCATACTGGGACAATTAAAGCTTCTGAACTGAAATGCAATTTGTAATGCAAGGTCTTCTTGAAAATGGCAACTGCAAGCCTCGGAAATGTCCCTTTCATTCATAAATAATATAACCCAGACGATTGACATTTAATTGATATTTAGTTTCTGCCAAAGTTCCCCTCTTACAGTAGGGCAGAAAATATCTTAACTGCACACTGTTGATATGCAATGTATGATGAAGGTATGAAAAATGTATATTATCTACATGTTGTTGGCCATCCCATTGTAATTACTACTATCGTCCACCTTCCTGTAATTATTCTAGCCCACCTACCTGTAGTTGCCTTGTCCATCTTATCTTTGTGCTTCATGGCCATCTCTTTCTCCTCTTTCAATTTTTCTGGGTCTTCAACCAGCGCCAGGACGAGCTTGGCTTTGTCTCTGATGGTAGAGCCCTAATGAAACAACCGTCAAAGTTAACATTCACACCAATGTTGACTAATCAATTCCTAAGATGTATTAATGTGTGTGTGTGTGTGTGTGTGTGTGTGTGTGTACTTGTGTATGTGGGATCCAGAGTTTACATATAGAGCGGTCTTCCTTCAGGTTCCTTCCAAATTTCAAACTACCGGCATTGTATTCCAAAGGATTCATACTGTTAACGTCTGCATGTGAGTACGTCTATGTATGGAACGCATGGACAGCACGTCCTTACTGTGCATGCAAAAGATGAGCATGCATACAGCATGCACGCAGCTTCTTTTGGGGACCCTTTTCTCCATACTGTACTGTACTACTCTTCATGACGGGTAATTGAAAGTCAAAATTATGGTGTGAAGAGAAATAAATAAATAAATCTTTCATTCTGTAGTAACCGAGTGTGTAGTGTACATCCAATCAATCCAGACGGAGACATGTCACTTGTTTGGTCATTCTTTTAGTGAAGAAAAGATAGCCCGGCAAAACCACAGGACAAACTGGGACGTCCCACACTAACTAGCCCCGGTGGGGCAACCCCAATATAACATAAGTTCCTACCCCAATATTTCCCAATATATAACACATTCATTCATAAATTCATTTCTGGTCCCATTCGAACACATCTCGGTCACCTGGTCTTTGCCGTCTTTGTCTATGAATTTGAACTCTGTGAGGGCCTTGACCACGTGCACGTTCTCCTGGCTGGCGGTGGCCACTCCATCGGAGCCCGTCTTCAGAAGATACTCCAGCAGCACCACAGACTGGCAGGGTGAAAGAAGAGGGGGAGAGAGAGAGAGAGAGAGAGAGAGAGAGAGAGAGGGAGAGAGGGAGAGAGAGAGGGAGAGAGAGAGAGACGGAGGGAGTCATTACTAACAGCCAGGGCTCTAAATTAATACCAGCCATGGTATGTGGTAGAGGGTGGAAGGTGGGATTCAAACCTGCAACCCTCTGATCTAAAGCCAATCTCCTTAACCGTTAGGCCATTCACCCAATTTCACACGAACATAAGGATAGTCAATGCGCGGCTCCGACAAAAAATAACTCATCTCCAATTGCTAGCCGACATCCGTGAATGTCTGCGGCGCCGGTGTACGGGGTTGTATTGAAAACAATGGAATCAAACTTTGGCGGAGCAGTGCTCCGCTTTGGCGGAGCAATGTGCGGAGGCCTAACAAAGATACAAGGCAGAAAAACATAGATATGCACACACTTTTGTAGTAGTAAATGAGGCCGTGATTGATTGTTTCACACCTCCTTGAGTACACAGATGTACACTCATCATCTGATGGCACAATACAGAGGGTGCCATCTCAGTAAGTTAGTTAGAGCTTTATTTATCCCCGTGGGACAAAACATAAGCACATTAGACAGAGTGAGACATATAAGCAGACAAGCACATACTGTAAACATAAAACACAGGGTGGCTGCATAACTACTTGACCTCATTTAGTGCTTTTTAGTGATGCAGTCAAGACCGCTTAGTCCGAGACCAAGGCATTACCAAGACCGGAGGGTATCAAGACCAATACCAAGACCGAGACCAAGATCAAGACAGACCTGTCGAGACCAAGATCAAGACAGACCTGTCGAGACCAAGACCAAGTCGAGACCAAGACCAAGACAGGGCGAAACCAAGTCAAGACTAGCCCTAGAGTGCTAGAGACTGTGAACTGTGAACTAGTGTGAACTAAAGAACAAAAGTAGGCTACCATAATTAGGTTGAACCATATGACCTAAAATAAACAAGTTTTAATACAAACTCGACAAAATACACCATAGGACATCTTTTTTAACATTGTGCCATGATAAGGTTTTGTGGTGAGCAGGAGTGGCTTGATTTGTAGACAAATACCCTCAAGACCACTACGTCCGAGACCAAGACCAAGACCAAAGCAAGCTGACAAGACCACAGAAAAAAATGGTCTTAAGACTGGTCTTAAGACCAAGACCGGTCTAGAGCACTACAACACTAGTGCTTTTATCGCTTGGGGAATAAATGAGAACTTTGACCTATTTTTGGACAGGAGAGGAGGGACAAAAACAACGTCCAGAGGGCAGGAGTTGAAAGGAGGAGGACAGTGGATGTGTGTAATGAGCAATGATGTCAGCATTTATAACAAGCCTCTCCCTGTAAATATTCTCCATACTTGGCAGATTGATACCAAATAGTTTGCTAGAGACACCTTTTTTGTGCCCCAGTGGCATTGCCGAACCAACAAATAATACAAAAGGTTAAAACAGTTTCAATAAAAGCAGTATAAAAAATATGGAGCATCCGTGTATTGTAAACTGTTTGGGATTCAAAAGGTTTTAAAAGTTGCAAAGTATGAGGTGCTGTAATTTAAATGCATTTGAAGCAGGGGTACAACTACATCATGTGCCCCACGCCACCCTCCTGAAAGAAAAACACTTGGGCCCCAACCCCACACATATCATAATCCTCAGCACGCCCCTGCAAATCTCTAGGCCCCAGCAATTGTGCTGATCTACCCCTCTCCCTAAAACGGCACCCTCAGTTGGAAGCACAAAGGGTTTTTTTGTACGTTACTCAGTCGTTCTGATGTCAACCTGCATGCCATTCTACACCAGAAGTGCAATACAAAAGGCGGATATCCCAGATTCAAGAAATAAAAGTATCGCCACATATTTGTTGCAACCAGAAATCCCCAGAGTTGATACCATAGATATGGCAGGACTTCATTCTTCTTCTTTAAAATAAATAAATAAATTGAGGGGCTTTATTTTTCGTGACAGGGCGGTGAGACAGACTGGAAGTAAGTGCAGAGAGAGACAGGGAAGTGTCGCCAAAGGACCCGGGCCGGAATCGAACCCGGTTCGCCAGTGTAGCAGCACAGTGCCCTACCGCTTGGGCCATGGCAGGACTTTTTTATGCTTCTGCCAAACTGTGCGTGTGGACACATGAGCTAGCTGCACTAGACCTCATTATAGCCTGGGGGTGATCTGTATGCAGACAGCGCTTCAATCATTAATCATTTAAAGCCACATCAATATACAGACTGGCCTGCAGTGACCCATGCTCATAGACATTGAGCACAGGGACAATGTTTACTAACGATACAACCCATACAACCAGCTATGATTGATTACAATTTCATTTTGACTTTAGGAGGTTCACCCTTCAGTGAAGTAATACCGTTTTGCCCACTGGATGACGTATGGTGAGTGTGAGCTGAAGAGAACTCCAAAATGCTATGCACTCCACAGTATTCGTAAAAAAAACAGAAATGTCTTTCAGATTGTCATTATATCGTTACAGCCATTGCGACCAAAATAATATCACAGTGAGATGCTGGACAGCCTTGTGGTGACATGGTGGGATTATCCACTGCGATATGTTTGAAATTATAATTGCCAATATTTTTTTTAAATGGCTTGACGGTATATCAGTTATTGTGACACTCCAGTACAGTCATTGCATGAGTCATTTGAAACACAGTTTTTCATCAATCTTGCTTGGAGAAAGATTTCTTCAAGGTTGAAGAAACGGAAAGTGTTACTTTAACTACTGGTACAAGAGAAAACCAAAGGATGGGTCTTCCATTCAGTTTCCATGGAAACACAGCTTTCTCCTCACTTTCTCAGTCCTCTCTTTTTTTTGCTAACAATTCAGCCAACTCCTCTTTCCTCCATTTTCAGACTTTTCTTTTGCTAAACTTAAACATATCTTTATAATCTTAACCACATTTTCTCATCCTTTCCCCCACATAATAGAAAAAAGCACATTTTATTTAGGACAATATTACAATATAGTCCTGCGACTCTGTCTTGCACTTCAGTTCTTACAGCAAGTTACAGCAATGCCTTTTTTTGCTGGAATAGAAAGAAACATAATTTCAGTTCTTTTGTAAGACCTGTACATGTAAAGACATTGACAATAAAAGTTGAATTTGACTTGCTGTATTTAGAAGCGCCTATCAAAGTACTGTAATAACTAATATAAGGGCAATATTACGGCCTCCGCACTTCGGCTCCGACAAAGTTCGATTCCATTGTTTTCAATACAACCCCGCACACCGGCGCCGATGTCCCCGGACATTCACAGATGTCGGCTATTAATTGGAGATGAGGTCTATTTTGTCTGAGCCGCCCATTGACTTTCCATGCTATGTTCGTGTGAAATTGGGTTTGGGGGTCAGAATTGAGTCGGAAACGAAAGTGCTCCGCAGTGCTGACGAAGCTGATGTGCGGAGGCCCTTCCAGGCAACGTTTTCTCACCTTATACACGTGCCTCCAGTTCTTGCCAATGTCGTTGAGGCGCTTGAAGAGCATGCTCATGATCTCGTTGCAGGCCACCACGTTGTAGGTCAGGTCGGAGATGTCCGCCATCTGGGAGCTGGACGGGCCCCATGGGTCATTGGACGTGGCCTCCCGGACCTGCAGGAAGAGCGTAAAAGAGGACTCGGACAATGAACGCGACTAGAAGAGCTGTCCATTTCTTATGAGCAAACGTCGTGCCTAGGAAATAGCAGTGCTCGGTCTCATAAGTTGATGTTTGTGAGTTGAGCACATTCCATGAACTTCAAGAGGGCCACAAAGGGCTGAGGAGAGGAAGAGAGGATGGCAAAGAGAGAGAGAGAAAGAGAGAGAGAGAGAGAGAGAGAGAGAGAGAGAGAGAGAAAGAGAGAGAGAGAGAGAAGGCATGGAGGGGCCTTCAAAATCCTGATTGCTAATGAGATAATGAGCTTTGAATTGTGCTTTTGTAAGATAGTGAAGGAAACCTTGACCAATGACATCAAGGCTTGCATCACAAAGCCAGATGCAAAAGGAAAGGATGAGAGGAAGTAGTTTGAGTTGCACCCAAGAGCAGGGACAGGGACGGGAGAGGAGGACAGGGAGGCGTGCAGAGTCATGCTGTGCAGTGCTAATGCCAAGTACAAGACTGACTGCAATGCTGCGTGTG